>NC_133336.1:78480504-78630504 GCF_042186555.1 Aquarana catesbeiana
GGTGGGCTGACAGAGAGGGGGTGGTGCTGACAGAGAGGGGGGGTGCTGACAGAGAGGGGGGGGTGCTGACAGAGTGGGGGAGTGCTGACAGAGTGGGGGAGTGCTGACAGAGTGGGGGAGTGCTGACAGAGTGGGGGAGTGCTGACAGAGTGTGGGCTGACGGGGGGGTGCTGACAGAGGGGGGTGCTGACAGGGGGGGTGGGCTGACAGAGAGGGGGTGGTGCTGACAGAGAGGGGGGCTGACAGGGGGGGGTGGGCTGACAGAGAGGGGGTGGTGCTGACAGAGAGGGGGTGGTGCTGACAGAGGGGGGGTGCTGACAGGGGGGGTGGGCTGACAGAGAGGTGGAGTGCTGACAGAGAGGGGGGGGTGCTGACAGAGAGGGGGAGTGCTGACAGAGAGGGGGGGTGCTGACAGAGAGGGGGGGTGCTGACAGAGAGGGGAGGTGCTGACAGAGAGGGGGTGGTGCTGACAGAGAGGGGGGGTGCTGACAGAGTGGGGGGGTGCTGACAGGGTGTGGGTGGGGGGTGCTGAGAGAGGGGGGTCGCTGAGAGAGAGGGTGTGGGCTGACAGAGAGGGGGGTGCACTGCTGACAGAGAGGGGGGGCTGACGGGGGGGGGTGGTGCTGACAGAGGGGGGGTGGTGCTGACAGAGGGGGGGTGGTACTGACAGAGGGGGGGTGGTGCTGACAGAGGGGGTGGTGCTGACAGTGAGGGGGGTGGGCTGACAGTAAGGGGGGTGGGCTGACAGTGAGGGGGGTGCTGACAGAGGGGGGTGTGCTGACACAGAGGGAGGGTGCTGACAGAGGAGGGGTGCACTGACAGAGAGGGGGGCAGTGACAGAAAGGGGTGGGCTTACACAAAGGGGCGGGATGACAGAGGGGTGGGCTTACAGAGAGTGGCACGCTGACAGACTAGTGGAAGGGCAGATAACAGAGAGACCTCAGTCAGGTGGAGACACAGCGCGCGCCAGACAGGGAGGCGGGGCTCCGGGCGGCCGCGATCACCCACAGTCCAGCCCCTCCCCGCCTCCATCAGGAGGAGACACAGCGCACGCCAGGCAGGGAAGCGGGGCTCCGGGCAGCCGCGATCACCCACAGTCAAGCCCCTACCCGCCTCCACATGTGACCAGTCAGCAGCTCCACCGGGCCGATCACAGACCCTTATGTCTTCCTCCTGCACAGCCAATCAGGGAGCGCCCGCTGCCCAGCTAAGCGCTCGTACAGGCTGTATGTAATATAACACTGATGGCGGCACGCACGGGAATCGGAATGCGCCGCTCTAGATCTTGCAGCTGGGGCCACTTCGGGGCTCAAGCCTCAATAGCCCCCCCTTAAGGACGCCTATGTTGGCAGGGTATTGGCAGGGTATGGCAGAGTATTGGCAGGGTATGGCAGAGTATTGCAGGGTATGGAAGAGTATTGTCAGGGCATTGCAGAGTATTTGCAGGGCATTGCAGAGTATTGACAGGGCATTGCAGAGTATTGACAGGGCATTGCAGAGTATTGGCAGGGCATTGCAGAGTATTGGCACTGCTGCCATCCGATCTCTCCCCTCCACTGTACAGATCAGTACACAGAAGGGAGAGAAGAACAGGCGTCATGACATGACGCCGGTTTGTTACAAGTGATCGCTTCGTCATTTGACGGAGCGATCACGTGCTAAACGGCCGCCGGGTGTACCAAGATGGCCGCCGCTCCGGAGCTAGGCCAAAGCCGCGGCCTTTCCTATGGCCGAGGCCACAGAGCGGATCGCGGGTGTCCCGTACGGATCAACCTCCGCGGATCGGATCACGGATCGTTGACGATCTGTTGCACCCCTAGTGGCCACCATTATTTTCCAGCACTGCCTTAACCCTCTTGGGCATGGAGTTCACCAGAGCTTCACAGGTTGCCACTGGAGTGCTCTTCCACTCCTCCATGACGACATCATGGAGCTGGTGGATGTTAGAGACCTTGCGTTCCTCCAACTTCCGTTTGAGGATGCCCCACAGTGGCTCAATAGGGTTTGGGTCTGGAGACATGCTTGGCCGGTCCATTACCTTTACCCACAACTTTTAGCAAGGCAGTGGTCGTCTTGGAGTTGTATTTGGGGTCGTTATCATTTTGGAATACTGCCCTGCCGCACAGTCTCCAAAGATCATCATGCTCTGCTTCAATATGTCACAGTACATGTTGGCATTCATGGTTCCCTCAATGAACTGTAGCTCCCCAGTGCCAGCAGCACTCATGCAGCCCCAGATCATGACACTCCTACCACCATGCTTGACTGTAGACAAGAAACACTTGTCTTTGTACTCCTCACCTGGTTGCCGCCACACACTTGACACCATCTGAACCAAATAAGTTTTTCTTGGTCTCATCAGACCACAGGACATGGTTCTAGTAATCCATGTCCTTAGTCTGCTTGTCTTCAGCAAACTGCAGGCTTTCTTGTGCATAATCTTTAGAAAATGTGTGTGGCGTATGGTCTGAGCACTGACGGGCTGACCCTCCACCCCTTCAACCTCTGCAGCAATGCTGGCAGCACTCATACGTCTATTTCCCAAAGATCACCTCTGGATATGACCTTAAGCACGTGCACTCAACTTCTTTAATTGACCATGGCGAGGCCTGTTCTGAGTGGAATCTGTCCTGTTAAACCGCTGTATGGTCTTGGCCACCGTGTTGCAGCTCAGTTTCAGGGTCTTGGCAATCTTCTTATAGCCTAGGCCATCTTTATATAGAGCAGCAATTCTTTTTTTTTTTTTTTTGGATCCTCAGAGAGTTCTTTGCCATGAGGTTCCATGTTGAAGTTCCAGTGACCAGTATGAGAGAGCGAGAGCAATAACGCCAAATTTAACACACCTGCTCCCTATTCACACCTGAAACCTTGTAACACTAAAGAGACACATGACACCGGTGAGGGAAAATGGCTAATTGGACCCAATTTGGACATTTTCACTTAGCGGTGTACTCACTTTTGTTGTCAGCGGTTTAGACATTAATGGCTGTGTGTTGAGTTATTTTGAGGGGACAGCAAATTTACATTGTTGTACAAGCTGTACACTCACTACTTTACATTGTAGCAAAGAGACATTTCTTCAGTGTTGTCACATGAAAAGGTATAATAAAATATTCACAAAAATGTGAGGGGTGTACTCCCTTTAGTGAGATACTGTGTGTGTGTGTGTGTGTGTGTGTGTGTATATATATATATATATATATATATACACACATGTATATAACTTTTAACACAAAAATGATTGACTAAAATTGTGGTGGGTTCTTACTAAGTGACTTTTTAATTCACTTAGTGTGTTCCTTTAATGCATGATGTGCCTACTGGCTTATGCCCTGGTGTCTGTAATCCGAATGACGTAATGGGAAAGCTACCAGGGAGATAACTGAAAACATGGTCTGGATCAAGATGTCCTGCCAAGTCAGGGAATAGGAAACAGGCAGATCTCTCAAGCCAAGGTCAGGTCAGAAGGTGAAAATCGTAACCCTGAAAAATAGTCAAAATAAGTCAAATGCCACTACAAAAACAAACATAGGGCTTCCAGCTCACATTATAAGAAACCTAATGACATTAAATAGCAGACGTATTACCTTTTCTTTGTGTGTCCACCTTAGGGCTAATGTCAGAGTAGCATTTCTGTTGCTGCTGAGAAATCTACAGTAGGAAGGAGGACTAAGCAGGAATCTGCTGAATTATGCACCTGCTTGCATGTGTTGTTTCCTTGCTGGCTGGATGAGTGAGTCTGACGATGTTTCATTTTACACCCATATTTAGAGTGTAACATAAAATATAGTTATTCAACTGAGTCTGGGGGTTCCACTCACTGGAGTGTGTGTGTATTTTTTAATTTGGAACATCTATGCTTAGCTCCACCCACACAACCCCATCATTGTAGCCAGAGGGACTCATAGTTCTCAATGGAGCACAAGTGCAGTAACATCACTGCACTTGCAGTCCATTGGTATGTCCTCAAGCATTGTAACAAATGATTCCGACCTGGGCAAGAGGAATAGTCTGCAGGAGCTTGAGCATTACATCCATGATCACACTTGAACACATTTATCCGACATCCTTATAGCTGTTTTTAGCTTGATATGGAAATATGACTACTTTTCAACAGGACTTGGGGATCAACGTTTCACCACAACACAGAGCAGTAAAAGCCAGGCATTTGGTACATCTCACAGTATTCCAGTGAAGTGCAAATCGGGTCATTTTGGTCCAACTCACCATAACTTTAATGTTTGTTGTGCCCTTTCACTCTTCCCTACTCTATAGATCCATATTCTGACTCCAATATCCTGCACTGACAAGTGCAAACATATCTAAAAGAGTTGTATGTATATGTAATGAACACCTTTATTTTACACTACATCTTTATTTTTGGTTCTGGAGCCATTGGCTGTAAACGCTGAATGTTGGTTTTCCAGCATAACCATTCGACAGAATCCAATCATTAGACTGGCTTCTGTTGAACAGACAACGGTACACAAGTACCAAAAGTCGGCCAGTTCCTACTGAACTGGCCAACTTTGGGTATGTGTATACCCAGCTTTACTCACCTCTGTCCTCCCTTTCACTACATCTTTTACCTGTTCACTTTAGTCTAACATCCCCAGCCTCTTCTTCTCTTTTACTTTCTTTTATTCTCATTTTATCTTTTGGTTGCTTCAGACCACAGTACCTCTTGGAACATTTTAATAGAACAAATGTATAGGCTTTTGCTTATTATCCAATAGCCACAGGCTTCTAATATAGCCTAACTGGTGATCTCGAAGATTATTTTCCCAGATAATGTTGACCAGATAGTTACCCAAGAAAGGTAACTTTTGGCCTTATCTATGGTGACAACATTTTTTGAGATTGTAATTTACCTGATCGTTTGCCTATTCCCATGAGAAGACTGTAATACAAATGCCTTATAGTATTGTACCCATAAAAAAAAAGTTGTAATAACATTTATATTTAAATAAATGAAGTACAGAGCTCACATACAGACAATGCCAAGTAATTACTGTCCATGTTTACCTGAAGCCAGGGCCTACTTTTATTCTTCAGCTTGCTGGTGGACCTTCGAACTGTTTGTGCTAAGCCTTGTCCTAGAGAATAATGGTCATTTACCTCCATGGCTCAGCTCATTTGCCCATCATGGCTGCTATCTTCTATGGCCATCAGGGCCGGTGCTACCACTAGGTAGCCGCCTAGGGCGCAGCCACAGCCAGTTGTTGCTGGGTCCAAATCCCCACAGAGCGTCCTGCCCAAATACACAGCCAGTGTATCTGCTGCCACAGCTGCACTCCTCAGAAACAGCACAGGCTTTGCAGTAATCAGAGCTGTCCCTGAATGTACGGTGGCTGACAGCATCCACTGATGCCACTGCCCGCTGTTCTCAGTACTAGGGTTTGGTTGCTAAGACCGCCCATGTCCTATAAACCAACTACGTGCTTGCCCCTCCCTCATGCCCTAGCATTGAGAGGAGGAGGAAGTTCCTCCACCAAATCTATCCAGTCCCAGTGCCTAGCCTTCCAGCCTCCACCTGTTCTGTAGCCGACTGCTGCAATGAGAAGGAATGTATCCTGATGTAAGCTGGGATCATAACAATCCCTCCCCTTCTACTACCCCAACTATTGTCTTAAACCTCTCCACTCTCCTTACACCATTCTTCTCTTCCCTTCTAACTTTGGGGACCCTATTCAAAGGAAAAGGACTCTAGGGACTTGATGTAAGGTGGGTTTTGGGGACACTGATGTAAGGGCGCTTTAGGGACCCTGATGTAAGGAGGGTCTAGGGATCCTGAGGTAAGGGGGCTCTGGGGACCCTGATGTAAGGCAGGTGACTTTGGCCCAAAGTCTTTGGGGATCCTAATGAAAGGGGGACCCTGATGTAGGGGGAGACTCTGGGGACCCTGATGTAATGGGGTCAGGCCTTGGGGGCCCAGGCCTAAAGCTGTGGGGACCCAAAATGAATGATGGTTGCCCTGTTAAACACACACAGCGCCCACGTTCCGCATACCACTGCAGGATTGGATGATGTTAGCTGGAGACAAAGCTGTCTCCTGCAAACTTCAGCCAATCCATGAAGAAGAGGGTATCTAGCCAATGAGGTGCCACGCAAGCCATGCTGTGCGCAACATCACTTGCTCCCAGCTCCCCAGTCATTCTCCACACAGAGCTAGCGTTAGCAAGCAGTTGAGAGGTGAGAAAGCACAGCCTTTATTTTTATTTTTTTGGGGGGGTGCACATAGATTTTGCACCCTAGGCAAGACCAGCTATCTAAAATCTATTTATCACCGGCCCTGATGGCCATGAAATCATCTAGATCACATGTGTCAAACACAAGGACAGCAGACCAAATCAGGCCCTCCAGGCCATTTCATATGGCCCTCGCACCTCTCCTGCAGCTGCGGTGCCCCCCTTGTCTCCACCTTGTTTCAGAAGTCAGCAGCAAAAAGGAGTACAGAACCCCTCTTACAAATTCTGCGGCTCACTGTGTAGCTGCAGCACCCCTTTGTCTCCACCTCCCCTCGTCTCAGCATTCAGCTGACTCCAACCCTCCTCTGATCCTCCTCCAGACTCTACACTCTCTGCTTTCCAGCTCTTTCCCCAGCTTCTTCCTGGTTGCAACATAGGGTAAGGGGGAGGGTGCACTGTGATGTAAGGGAGGGTGGGGGACTGTTGACTTCTAATGGTGGGGGGGCTCTTTACATCTGATGCAAGGGGGTGGTGGGGTGCTCTGGACATCTAGTCTAACAGATACAACCGGCTCCTTGAGGGCAACCATAATGCTGATGCAGCCTGAGATAAAATTAAGTTTGACACTCCTAATCTAGATAAAAGGCACTGAATATTGGGTACACACTAATATATACTATATTAACAAAAGTATTGGGACGCCTGCCTTTACATAAACTTGAGTTGGCCCACTCTTTGCAGCTATAACATGTTCAACTCTTCTAGAAAGGCTGTCCACAAGGTTTAGGAATGTGTCTGTCTATGGGAATGCTTGACCATTCTTCCAGAAGTGCATTTGTGAGGTCAGGCACTGATGTGGATGAGAAGGCCTGGCTTGCAGCCTCTGCTCTAATTCATCCCAAAGGTGTTCTATTGGGTTGAGGTCAGGGTGGGGCCAACTCAATATTGAACCCTATGGACTTTTACGGGGTTCCTATTAAAGTTCATGTGCGTGATAAGGCAGGCAACCCAATACTTTTGGTAATATAGTGTATTTTAACTCCATCTGATTGCTGGAGCTCAATTGCTTTGGTTAGGAAGCTCACATCAATCAGGGACATCCTGAATGGAGTACTAAGAAAAGGAAATTAATGATTACACAAAACCACTAGTTTTAGAGACAAAAATGATTTTCTTTTTAAAGCGGGGGTCCACCTATCTATCGTTTTTTTTTTTTTTTGAGTTCATTCACAAACTTTTCTTCTCATGATTATCTACTCACATGTTCTGTGTAATAAGTCCGCCTGTGTCCGATTTCATTGTAAAGAATAACTTATAAAATTCACTGAAGGCAGTTTCCATCTTCATTGTGGGCATTTGAAGCCCACAAGGATGTATTTCCTGGATGCGGTGAATGCTGGGAGCAGAGATGTTGTGATGACGCTGTTGCACAATGCATGCTGGGAAGCCTGAGACTAGCTCCCAGGGACTGTGGGAGGTCTGGGAGAGGCTAGAAACACGCCTACTCCCATGGGAGGAAAATCAGGAAGTGCAAAGAAGATTAGAAAAAAAAAGGTAATTACGGCGATTTAAATTTTTTTACACAGCATGTCAGCATCTAGGCAAGGAAGAGAATGCATAGAGATAATGTTCAAAATTTGGGTGGAACCCCGCTTTAAATCGAAAACAGAATAACACAGGATAAAAACAACCAACGTGTTTTGGGGGTTAAGAACACGTTCTTCATCAGGGCTATAATAGAAATAAAAACTTCAAAATAAGGAAACCGAACTCAAGACTGCCTTGTAATATGTTGGCTAGTGGGTAGTTATGTGGTAGAGCTACCTACAGGTATATTCTAATCCCAAAAATCTTCTATGTTGAAGTTTGGCATATACAGCATATGCCCACAACCGAATGAAAACCCTTACTGAATCTGGGTAGACTAAAGCTGCAAAAACTCAATGTCTGCATCTGAGGCCTGAACCTATATGGGTGAATTTGGTAAGGAAGATGGACAAATGCATAGTTACACTTTAATTTTTTGTAAACTAATGTACTTACTCAATGACCTCCTTGGAGCTCATGTCCAAATAACGAGCAGACATCCACTGGATCTCAAACCAGTCCCTAAATCCATTGTTTCCACAGCAGTGGAACTCAATCTGTAGCATGTCAACGGTAGATTTTAGGAAGCAACGACCGGGGATATCTGTGTCCTTGTAGTATTTTAAAGCATCTTTAAGTCCACGGTACAGAGCAGATTCCAGCTCATTCCTCATAGTATAACACATGATGGCTCCAGCAAACACACAGAATGTAAAGAAGAAGGTGCAGATGATATAGGGCAGCATGAACAGCTTCCATCTGGAGAATTTATTGGCATCTGAGCAATCATAACAGATCTTTCCACCAAAGAAATTGATGACACAAGCAATTGTGCCCACAGCAATAAGCATGTTGGGAACTGTCTGAAGGTCTTTACTTATCATCAGCTCACTTCGTTTCTTAATTTCAATTTTCAGATAGAGCCCCAAACTGAAAATAATTAGTCCAGTCACAACAGACACCCAGTTTAAAATCCATAGAACTTGAGCTAGTTTTCCCCTCCGTGTCTTGGTGAACTTCACTTTGAGAACGGCCATTTTCTTTTCTTCTTAAAAAATAAGTGATGAAATCTCTATGGAAGGAAAACATTGGGAAAGAAAATATTTTTAAATTTACCTAAACCAATTTTATGTTATTAATAGCCTTTAAATTTGTAAGTGGATACATTTCAAGTTATTGTTTTAAAAGTTGCTCTATCACTTTTACAAGCTATGTCAGGGTAACTAATAGGGTGAGGCTGAAATGGTATCTAAAACCAAAAATATATTGCAGCTTCCCGGTCCTTAGATGTGGAGGCTGCATTCATTTTTTTTCAGGCTCTTTTTCCCTTCATTTTTACCTGGTCCTAAGTGTAAATAGTACATTTCCTATCCTGCCATGGCATGGCATGAAAACTAATGAAGCCACCATAACTAAGGACTTAAAATACAATTTAAAGTGAGTATGAATCCTCCATAGGACTGAATAGAAAGCGGGGTATACAGTATCTCACAAAAGTGAGTATACCCCTCACATTTTTGTAAATATTTTATTATATCTATTCATGTGACAACACTGAAGAAATGACACTTTGCTACAATGTAAAGTAGTGAGTGTACAGCTTGTATAACAGTGTAAATTTGCTGTCCCCTCAAAAAAACTCAACACACAGCCATTAATCTCTAAACAGCTGGCAACAAAAGTGAGTACACCCCTAAGTGAAAATGTCCAAATTGGGCCCATTAGCCCTTTTCCCTCCCCAGTGTCATGTGACTCGGTAGTGTTACAAGGTCTCAGGTGTGTTTAAATTTGGTGTTATCGCTCTCATTCTCACTCTCTCATACTGGTCACTGGAAGCTCAACATGGCATCTCATGGCAAAGAACTCTCTGAGGATCTGAAAAAAAAGAATTGGTTGCTCTACATAAAGTTGGCCTAGGCTATAAAAAGATTGCCAAGACCAGAAACTGAGCTGCAGCACGGTGGCCAAGACCATACAGCAGTTTAACAGGACAGGTTCCACTCAGAACAGGCCTCGCCATGGTCGCCAAAGAAGTTGAGTGCACATGCTCAGCGTCATATCCAGAGGTTGTCTTTGGGAAATAGATGTATGAGTGCTGCCAGCATTGCTACAGAGGTTGAAGGGATGGGGGGTCAGCCTGTCAGTGCTCCAACCATATGCCACACACTGCATTAAATTGGTATGCATGGCTGTTGTCCCAGAAGGAAGCCTCTTCTAAAGATGATGCACAAGAAAGCCCGCAAACAGTTTGCTGAAGACAAGCAGACTAAGGACATGGATTACTGAAACCATGTCCTGTGGTCTGATGAGACTCACTACTCAATACTTTACATTGTAGCAAAGTGTAATTTCTTCAGTGTCGTCACATGAAAAGATATAATAAACTATTTACGCAAATGTGAGGGGTGTACTCACTTTTGTGAGATACTGTCTATACTGGCCAGGAAATTTTTCACAAGTGGGTGGTGTCTACAGAAAAGCTGCACAGTCATGCTCCCACTGCATAGGGGACAGATGACTATAAGACTGACAAGGGGTTGTGCTTGTAGGGAACTAAAAGTTACTGTATGTGCAACTCTGGGCACACTGCTAAATTAAGGGTGGGTGGGTGGGGGCATACAAAATTGGAAATAAAGCTTGTATGGTTATGCAGTGTGGTGGACAGTTATAAATCACATGTTGGCTACACAGAATTAGAAGTCACTGTAATTAAAATACAGTGGGTATAGAAAAGAATCACCCCCTTTAAAATAATCACATTTTGTTGCTTTGCAGCCTGAAATTAAGACACACAGTTTTTGTTTTATTCATCTGTATCTACTAAGTGCAACTTATAACATCCAAGTGAAAGATATAATACCAACATGTCAGAAATAAAAATCAAAAACTGAATCAATGAGTTGGAAGGATCACCCCTTTGTGTCAGTATTTTTGTTGAACCACATTTTTGCTTTAGATACAGCCTTTGGTTTGTTGGTATATGTCTCTACTGATTTTGCACATCTAGACTTTCCAATATATGCCCACTCTTCTTTGCAGAACTGCTCAAGTTCAGTTAAATTTGATGGTGACTGTTTGTGGACTGCAGTCTTCAAGTCGTTCTACACATTTTCAATGGGGTTTAGGTCTGGGCTCTGACTAGACCATGCAAGGACATTCACCTTTTTTTCTCCTTCAACCACTGTGTGGTGATTTTTGCTGTGTGCTTTGGGTCATTGTCATGTTGGAAGGTAATCCTTCTTCCCATTGACCACTTTCTGGCAGAGGGCAACAAATTTTCTTCAAGAATTTGATGGTATTTTGCCCCATCCTTTTCTCCTAACCTGACAAGTGCTCCAGTCCCTGCTGCAGAGAAACGCCCCATAACAGGATATTACCACCTCCATGCTTTACTGTAGGAATGGTGTTATTTGGATGGGGAGCTGTTGTCAGAAACCATGAACCAGACCGAGATAGAAGTACAGTAAAATCACACTGGTTAATAAAAATAAAAAGGTAAATAGAGTAAGTGTAGTCAAAGCTTAGCCAGAGTCCAGTAACCGGATCGGGTAGTCAGCCAAGTCAGAGTTCAGTAACCAGATCGGGTAATCAGCCAGGCCAGAAGTCAGGGATCCAGGTAGAGGAACACCAAGCAGGTTAAGGAGCCAGAAGGGATGTCAGCAAAGCCAGTCTTTAAACAGGAATGCAGGAGATAGTTTCTTGTGATGTGACCAATGTGAAGGCAGGAATGAAGTGAGCTGGAGATCTTTAAGTAGGCAGGACTGACGAGCAGATCCACCACAGGTGGTTAACTGTGGAGAGAGATGATATCTGGCAATTAGCCGACAGCTGAGCAGCCAGCTCAGAGAAGGAAGGGCTGAGCCAGCCCTGACAGTACCCCCCTCCTCAACAACCCCTCCCCCTCGGAGGACCACTGGGCTTGAGGGGAAAACGTCTATGGAAATCACGGAGGAGGGCAGGAGCATGAATGTCTGAGGATGAGACCCAGGAGCGTTCCTCCGGACCATACCCCTTCTAATGCACCAGGTACTGTATGCGCCTACGGGAGTCCAGAATGGATTGTACCTCATACTCCTCATGGCTCTCAACCTGTATAGGGTGAGGACATGGCACCGAGGTGGTAAACCAGTTGCAGACCAACGGTTTCAATAAGGAGACATGAAACACATTTGAGATGCGCATACTAGGAGGAAGGTCCAATGCGTAAGCCACTGGGTTAATGTCAGAAGCCATGAATCAGAACGAGGCAGAAGTACAGTTAATGACACTTGTTTAATAATAATAAAAAGGTAAACAGAGTAAGCGCAGTCAATACATAGCCAGAGCTCGGTAATCAGATTCGGTTGTCAGCCAATGCCAATGTCAGAGAGCCAGAGATCAACGTAGTAGTACAGCAAGCAGGATCAGGAGCCAGAAGGGACGTCAGCCGAGCAAGTCTTCAACAGGAACGCAGGAGAAAGTCTCTGTGATGTGACCAAAGGCAAAGGCAGAGATCAAGTGAGCTGGACGGTTTTAAGTAGCCAGGACTGACGAGCAGATCATCAACAGCTGAGTCACTGTGGAGAGAAAGGAGCTGGCAATTAGCCGACAGCTGAGCGGCCAGCTCAGAGAAGGAAGGGCTGAGCCAGCCCTGACAGTACCCCCTCCTCAACGACCCCTCCCCCTCGGAGGACCACTGGGCTTGAGGGGAAAACTTCTATGGAAATCACAGAGGAGGACAGGGGCATGTACGTCCGAGGATGAGACCCAAGAGTGTCCCTCCGGACTGTACCCCTTCCAATGCACCAGGTACTGTATGCGCCCACAGAACCTATGGGAGTCAACAATGGATTGTACTTCATACTCCTCATGGTTCTCAACCTGTATAGGGTGAGAATGTGGCACCGAGGTGGTAAAGCGGTTGCAGACCAAAGGTTTCAATAAGGAGACATGAAACACATTAGAGATGCGCATACTAGGAGGAAGGTCCAACGCGTAAGCCACTGGGTTAATCCTGCGAAGGATACGGAAAGGCCCAATAAACTGAGGTGCGAACTTCAAAGAAGTAACACGAAGTCGGAGGTTGCGAGACGACAGCCAGACTCTGTCCCCAACCTGGTAGGAAGGTGCAGGCAGACGTCTGCGGTCAGCATGGAGTCTGTACCTATCATTAGCATGTCGCAAAAAGAATCCTGGACTTGTGCCTAAGTGGAACGAAGGCGACGGAGATGCTCCTCTAATGCAGGAATACTCTGTGGAACAAACGAGGCAGGCAACAAGGAAGGTTGGAAACCATAGTTCGCCATAAATGAGGATAAACAGGAAGCTGAATTCAAGGCATTATTGTGAGCAAACTCCGCCCATGGTAAGAGGTCTGACCAGTTGTTATAATGGGCAGAAATATAGCAACATAGGAATTGCTCCAAGGACTGATTGGCTCGTTCTGCGGCCCCATTAGACTGCGGGTGATACGCAGAGGAGAAAGCAAGCTGAATACCCAACTGTGCACAAAAGGCTCGCCAGAACTGGGACACAAACTGACTACCCCTGTCTGAGACAATCACCTTGGGTAGCTCATGTAAGCGGAAGATCTCCAGAGCAAAAATAGAAGCCAGTTCCTTAGAAGTAGGCAACTTCTTGAGTGGAATACAATGCAACATTTTCGAGAATCGGTCAACCACCATAAGGATAACTGTGTTGCCCTGGGAGTTGGGTAACTCCACAATGAATCCATAGACAGGTGGGTCCAGGGCCTCTCTCCATTGGGTATGGGTTGTAGGAGGCCCACTGGAAGGTGTCGTGGAGTCTTACTCTGAGCACACACACGGAACAGGCAGCTATGAAGGTGGTTACATCAGCACATAGACTAGGCCACCAGAATTCTTGGGAAATGGCCCAAAAGAGTTGATTCTTCCCAGGGTGGCCAGCAGCCTTGGGAGAATGGTAAGTCTGGAGCACGGCAGTACGGATACACTCTGAGAACAAAGCAGCGGTCACAAGGTTTCTCAGGAGGAGCATCAACCTGAGCAGCAAGAATTTTGTCACCCAAAGGAGAAGTAAGACTGGGGCGAACCGTAGCCAGAATACGATCAGGAGGAATCACAGGAACCGGAACCGACTCCATCTTGGAAGTGGAGGAAAATTGTTGTGACAAGACGTCAGCCCTTACATTCTTAGTACCGGGTAAGAATGAGACAATATAATTAAAACTCGACAACAAAAGAGCCCATCGCGCCCTCCTGGGAGAGAGGCGCTTAGCCTCAGACAAGAATATGATATTCTTATGGTCAGTAAGAATGAGAACTGGCACAGTGGTACCTTCGAGGAGATGTCTCCATTCTTTCAGGGCTAAAATGATTGCCAACAGCTCTCTGTCACCAATCTCGTAATTGCACTCGGCAGGTGACAATTTCTTGGAAAAGTAGCCACAAGGATGCATAGCACTCTCAGAGGTAGGATGTTGAGACAGAAGGGCGCCAATACCAGTCTCAGAAGCATCAACTTCAAGGATAAAAGGTAACGTAGGATCAGGATGTGCCAACACAGGAGCAGAATCAAAGGCAGCCTTTGTTTCTGCTCCTGGTCATATCGGTCAGGAGCTTTACCAGAGACGAGAAGTTACGAATAAACTTCCGATAATAGTTGGCAAAACCCAGGAAACACTGCAGAGGACGTAACCCCACGGGTCGAGGCCACTGTAGGACTGCCAAAAGTTTCTCTGGGTTTATCGAAAAACCAGCTGTGGAAATGACATACCCCTGGAATTTAACCTGTTCCCGATGGAACTCACACTTCTCCAGTTTACAATAGAGATTTTTCTCTTAATTTCTGAAGCACACGACAGACATCTGTGTGATGGCTCTCCAGGGACTTGGAAAATATGAGGATATCATCGAGATAAACCACCACACATAACTGCAACAAATCTCGGAGGACATCGTTAATAAATTCCTGGAAAACTGCCAAGGCGTTACAAAGGCCTAAAGGCATTACAATTACTCATAATGGCCTGTTCTGGTATTAAGCGCAGTTTTCCACTCGTCGCCTTCCTTAATCCTCATGAGATTGTAAGCCCCTCTCAGATTAAGCTTAGTGAAAACCATTGCTCCCTTGAGGCAGGCAAATAACTCTAATCAATGGGATCGGGTAGGCATTCCTAATCGTGAAACGATTGAGACCCCTATAGTCAATACAAGGTCTCAGTTCAACGCTCCTCTTCTTCACAAAGAAGAAACCAGCACCAGCAGGATATGAGGATTTGCGGAAGAAACCCAGAGAAAGTGCTTCTGCAACATACTCCTCCATGGCTTTATCCTCCAAGACCGACAAAGGGTAAACCTGGCCACGAGGGGGAGTAGCACCAGGTTGAAGGTAAATTGTGCAATCATACGGCCGGTGTGGTGGAGGCAAACTACCGGCTTGACCATTGTCAAAGACATCGCTAAAATCACGGTACTCCTCTGGCAGGGAGGAGAGTGAAGAGGTACACAGGACCTTGGCTACCTTCCAGGAGCATGTTTCACTGCATTGTGGTGACCAGGAGAGAACCTCAGCACGGAGCCAATCAAGAGGGGTTGTGCCTCTGTAACGAAGGATAACCAATAACCAGCGGAAACTTAGGAGAGGAAATCACTTGGAATTGGATCATGTCATGGTGAAGAGCCCCTACGGCCATAGACAACGGAACCGTCTCATGAGTCACATGGGCAGGCTGTAGAGGTCTCCCGTCAAGAGCCTCAATGGCAAGTGGAGTGTCACGCAGCTGCAGTGGAATTGAGTGCTTTGATACGAAGGCAGCATCAATGAACAGGCCTGCAGCCCCAGAGTCGATTAGAGCCTGTATCTCGATAGATGACTTAGCCCAAGAATGGGTGACCAAAACCAGAGGCTTATCCTTCTGGCTAACTGGGGACGACACAACACCACCTAAGGTCTGTCCATGACAGGACCTCAAGGTTCAGGTGTTCCCAGGATGGGTAGGTCAAGACTTCAAAAAGTGACCTGCCTGGCCTCAATAAAGGCACAATCTCGTCATCACGGCTCCAGCCAGTCACAGAGCCGGAGTCCGCAAACCCGGAAGCAAGACAGGTGAAGATGGAAGTTGTCACTAGCAATGACATTGCATCACTGGAAGACTTCGTTTTCAGGTAAGTTTCACATAATGTGCTAGTATTCGATGCATACTAGCACATTATGCCTTTGCCTTGCAGGTAAGACAAAAAAACAACAACAGTTTACAACCGCTTTAACTGTATGGTAAAGGACACAGGCTTGTATTTCATGGACAATGGCTATACCAGGCTACCGTTTTATATACAGTATTGTACTTCTTTTAAAATTGCAGGAACACAATATTTTCCAGGACATTAACTGTTATGATATAAAGACACTCAATAAATTTGCCATAAAAAAACTGTTAAATAGCGGCGCGATCTAAACCACAATGAAAAAAATTTAAAAAAAAAAAGAAAATGATTAATAAATCAGAGTAAAAATTAAACTAAATCAAAAGGTAAATAATAAAAACAACCGGTGTTGGCTGTGAAGTAAATTAATCACGCTAAAATTTCCATCAAAAGTCCACATAAAGTCATATTTCAGTGATTGTCACTTGCCTGATGAAGTGTCCCTGCGTGGCTCTGAAACGTTGCCGTATGTTTATTATGTGACCACAAAAATAAAGTTTTAAACCTTTTCTAGGAATCCTTGGTGTGCTGATGACATTTCTTCACTTTAATCATCCACTGGGGATCCCCTCACATAGCAACGGTGGATCACAAAAGCAAGAGAACTGGGACAAATGGGCACATAACATCCATTCTGCAGATAGGCCACAGGAAATGCAAAACTTGGGGTGATAGCTGTCCCCCTGTTCCAGAGCAACGTTATTATGACACCAGTTCCCTCCTCTAACTCTGGTCTCTCTCAGAGTGGGGGAACATCTGTTAGTGTTTACGCCAGTATGGTTCTGAGACATCCCAGACCTCTGGATCCAATCTGTCATTTCATAGGGGTGCAAAATAGATTTCTATCTCTGCCCTCTGCTGTTTTTTCTGTTTTTTTGCCAAACAATCTGCTGGCTTCCTACCAAAAAGCAGATGTAATAACCACCTTTCACCAACTTCAGGCACAAAGACTGATTGTTCCAGTTCCTTTAGAAGAGAGGTTTCTGTTCAAATCTATTTACAGTCCCAAAACCAAATGGGGAAATCCAACCAATACTGTACTTCTCTAAACCGATTTCTTTGTGTACCAAAATTCCACATGGAATCAAAGAGATCTATCATTACTTCTCTCAGACAACTGGAATTTCTAGTTCCAAGTAAACATATATCCCTATTAGATTGTAAGCTCTTATGATCAGGGCCCTCTTATCCCTCTTGTATTGTATTGTAACTGTACTGTGTCCCTTTTATATTGTAAAGCGCTGCACAAACTGTTGGAGCTATATAAATCCTGCATGATAATAATAACCTTCCCTCACATCAGTGCTTTCTGTTTTTGAAGCTCCCCATCAACATTCTAGAACTAGAGAGCCATCAAATTGTCGCTGCAACAATGCACCAATACCCAGTCAAAGTACATTTACCCAGTCAGAGTACATTCAGACAATGTCACAGCAGTGTCCCACATACACCGTCAGTGGGGCACTAGCAGTCTGCTACTCTCCTGGGCAGGAATTTACATTCCAGCTCTCTGTCATCCACATCCCTGGAGTTGATCATTGACAGACACGCTCCCTAAGCCTCCAATGCCTAGACCCCTGGGAGTGGTCTCTGCACCCCAAGATTTTTAAAACTCTGTCAAAAGTAGGGAATACAAGATGTGGATATGCTGGCCTCCAAGTTCAACAAAAAGCTCAACAAATATGTAGCCAAGACCTTTGCAGTAGATGCCCAGGTTATTCCTTGGATTCAGTTAAAACTGGTTCATGCATTTCCTCTTATGAAGAGCCTTCCTTAATTACTGTGCAAGAAAGAAGAGGAAAAGGCTCCGGTCATCCTTATCCCACAAATTGGGCCGGATGGACATGGTACATAAACATACTCGGACTTCTGTTGTACGAGCCTTGATGTCTTCCAAACAGACTAGACTTAGTCTAGTCTAATTGAAAGTCCCCCTGTTCCATCCTGCCTCTTAGTCCCTGGATTTAATGGTAGGCTGTTGAAACTCAAATCCTAAAGTATAGAGGTATTTCTGACTCAGAGCAAGAAATCCCAACTCACAATATATTTACCATTGCACATGGAAGGTTTATGGCTTATCTATTCTCTTCCAAATGCCTTTTTCCTCCTGATCAACTTTAGGGAGTTGCTCCTATAAATCTCCCAATTATATCTCCTGTATCAACTTCAGATCTCAACCCGGTGCTCTCTGTCCTTCAGAGATCCCACTTACAACCTCACTTGTAAAGTTGCCTTCTTGGTGGCCATTATGTCTGTTAGGTGTGTTTCCAATTTGGCAGCTTTTTTGTTTCTTGCTTTGTACAATGTGGTTTTGGGACCAAAACCTTATTTTTACCTAAGGTGGTCTCTTCTTTCTACTATATTGAGGACATTGTCTTCCCTTCCCTTTGTCCTGACATGAATAGGATGAGATCAGGGCTGTCAGGGACTTTTTGGCAGCCATAGCCTCTGCTGGAAAGACCAGCTGTTTTGCCTGGGGCTCCTTGTAGAGGACATATTGTTTCCCAATCCACTATTACCATGTGAATCAGAGCGCTTATTTCCAAGGCTTACACACTTTTGGAAAGGGTTCCTAATTTCCCTATCCAAGCTCATTCTAGCAGATCTGTTGTTATCTCTTGTGCTTTTCAGCATCAAGCATCTGTATGTCAGATTTGCAAAGCCGCCACAAGGTCCACTGTATACACTCAGTTCTACCAGGTGGAAGTTCAGGCCTTGGCTGATGGGAGCTTCAGCCTCAGAGTGCTTCAAGCTGTTATAAGTGTTTTTTCAGGTTCTTTAATCCATGTGTTTTCTGTAGGTTGGTTGGCAGGTATGTTTTCTGTGTTGTTGCCCACCCCTCAGTTCTTGCTTGGGGATGTCCCATGCTCTACAAATACCAGTCCTGTACTGTATGACTAAGATAATAGGAATTTTGACCTACCTGTAAATGCCTTATCTTGTAGTACACTACAGGACACAGGTCCTTCACCTCAGTGTCTTGATCACTCTTTATTGAACTCCTAAAATTCCTAGAAGCTGGATTCTCATAGAGTGAGCAGGGTTTAATGAGTTCTCTCTAGGGGTTGCCCTAGCAAATTTCCAAATCATCAAAAGGTAGACTGCATAACTATGGTCTATGAATATCAGTCCTGTACTGTACATGAAGATAAGGAATTTACAAGTCAAGATTCCTATTTAGAAAATAGTAAAAACCTTCGCGCCAGTGGTGTCGATAGCAGATAATATATATGAATTACATATACTGGTGATACATCTAGTAAGAAAACATTCCCAACAATAAAGAAAATTTGTGGAAATATATAAACAATCAGTGTAAGCTGCTCCCCAATTTTTGAATAATCAAAAAAATAGATAATCAAAAAAAGGAATGTAAGGAAGATAGGGGGCGCTAGATACCATATTATTCAAGTGCTCTAAATAAATAAATCTCCTGCATTACCAAAAAAATGGAAATGTAAGAAAGCTAGGGGGCGCTAGATACCATACTAATCAAGTGCTTTAAATAAATAAATCTCCTGCATTACCAAAAAAATGAAAAACATAATAATGACAAATCATAATTAGATTACACATTGAAGTGCCCACAATAGTGAAAAAAATATATAGTGATTGATTGTCCACATAAAAAAGTGATTTGAAGTGGTTGAAGTGATATCTTTCAATATTATCCCAATCTTGTTGCTGTAAACAAAAGGTTTTCCATCACCAAAGGAAAATAAGAAAAGGAAAACACCTCGAAATAGTAGATATCTGCTTACCAGATACCAATGACTCCTTTAGTTAAAAAGAGAGTCACTAGCGCTTGTGCAGGGTTGTGCCTGCTCACATGGATGGCCGGACTGTGGTTGGTATTATAGGCATGGATCGTTCCCGTCAAGCTCATTCAAGATAGGATAAGGATACATAGGAAACAAAAACAGTCTCCATAGCATAAAACCATTTATTAAAAAAGTAAACAAATTAAAAAGCCAAATGGCCGCTTACATTGGTGGGTGCCTACCTGGCACTGGGGCTGCTTGCATGTCAGGGTGACTTCGCAGTCAGAAAAAGCCTTTCATGTCTCCTCCACGCTGGCGTGCGTTCCAGCTTACACAGGGGGGCAGCCAAAGGATCCGGATGTTGTTGGGTGATAGGACATGTGGTCACATGTTGTTGGGTGATAGGACATGTGGTCACATGTCCTATCACCCAACAACATCCGGATCCTTTGGCTGCCCCCCTGTGTAAGCTGGAACGCACGCCAGCGTGGAGGAGACATGAAAGGCTTTTTCTGACTGCGAAGTCACCCTGACATGCAAGCAGCCCCAGTGCCGGGTAGGCACCCACCAATGTAAGCGGCCATTTGGCTTTTTAATTTGTTTACTTTTTTAATAAATGGTTTTATGCTATGGAGACTGTTTTTGTTTCCTATGTATCCTTATCCTATCTTGAATGAGCTTGACGGGAACGATCCATGCCTATAATACCAACCACAGTCCGGCCATCCATGTGAGCAGGCACAACCCTGCACAAGCGCTAGTGACTCTTTTTAACTAAAGGAGTCATTGGTATCTGGTAAGCAGATATCTACTATTTTGAGGTGTTTTCCTTTTCTTATTTTCCTTTGGTGATGGAAAACCTTTTGTTTACAGCAACAAGATTGGGATAATATTGAAAGATATCACTTCAACCACTTCAAATCACTTTTTTATGTGGACAATCAATCACTATATATTTTTTTCACTATTGTGGGCACTTCAATGTGTAATCTAATTATGATTTGTCATTATTATGTTTTTCATTTTTTTGGTAATGCAGGAGATTTAATTATTTAAAGCACTTGATTAGTATGGTATCTAGCGCCCCCTAGCTTTCTTACATTTCCATTTTTTTGGTAATGCAGGAGATTTATTTATTTAGAGCACTTGAATAATATGGTATCTAGCGCCCCCTATCTTCCTTACATTCCTTAAGATTCCTATTTACCCTACATAATTTGGTATTTTCAGGAGACACTGCAACTCTTAATTCCATCTGCAATGTCATTAATAAATGAGTTAAACAGCATTGGACCAAGACCGAGCTCTGGGGTGCATTACTCCCAGAGTCATTTATCACTCTTTTGTGAATACATTACTGTAACTTGGTTTTCTATCCATGTACATATAGTTTCTACACAAGTAGATATTATTTGCAAATGAAAAGTTTGAGGTACAATGCTGAATGCCTTAGCAAAGTTCAGATATACTACATCCCTGGTCTTTCTCTGTCTTTCTACTCCCTCATGAAATGTAACAGGTTGTTCCGACAAGAACAGTTTAATGAATTGTATAAATCAGTACTGGTTGTTACATTTTATACTATTATCACAAACAAATTCTCAAATATTGGCCCTTACCAGTTCCTCAAATATTGTAATACTTATGATGTTAACCTGACTTGTCTGTAGTTTTCCGGCATACATTTTGAGCCTTTTTTGAATATTGGTACCACATTTACGTTACTCCAATCAGTTGGTACCATTCCAGTCAGTAAGGTGTCTTTATGTGAACATCACTTTATCACAGAAAAGGTAATATATTTTCTAAAATGGCATAGGATTATGTTGTTTGGTTCCTGGCGGAGTGCCACAACTTTCTATTTTTGTTTGTTGGGGGTTTTTTTTTAAATAAATAATTGCTTTCGAAATTATTTGTATTATTGTTAAAGGGATAGTCTGGTCTTTAAAAAAATTAACATGCTTTGAAAAGACTGTATAGATTAGGCTAAAAACTTTTGCTCCAGCGGGGAAAAAGTAATTTCTTTTTTGACCCCCAGTAGGAAATCAGATTTTCCCTGGATCAAAAATCTCTGGTGTTATTATCCATAACCCAGAGATTACCCAGTTATTTTTTGTGCATTTAGGAAGGTGTCCAGCTTTCCAATATTTTTTTTTTAATTCCTTTATTAGGAGAAGCAGCAGTACAAAAATAGTAAAAATACAGGTATACAAGAAGTTTAGCCACATTAGCAATAGGACCACTGAAATTACAGTGACTGCCAG
Source organism: Aquarana catesbeiana (assembly GCF_042186555.1). NCBI lineage: Eukaryota > Metazoa > Chordata > Amphibia > Anura > Ranidae > Aquarana > Aquarana catesbeiana. The sequence continues at coordinate 78,502,470 of NC_133336.1, forward strand.
TTACTTATAGAAAGAAAGCAAATTTGTTTGACACCTTCAGTCCTTTGTGACTTCATACTATTTCTGCAAATTGCCTATTCATTCACATTAGTGTTTGCTTTAAAAAACCCTGTCTCTGTGTATGTTTTGTTATAACATGTATTACGGAGACACTGCATGCACAGACTGTTTTCTACTTTGTAATATTAACTGGGGGGGGGGGGGGGGCAAGATTTATCAAGGCTAGAGCAACCAAAATTTGGAGCAGCTGTGTGCAGCAACCAATCAGCTTCTATCTTCAGTTTGTTCAGTTACCCTAGGTTCACACCTATGCGGTTGCAGTTGATGCGATTTCTGGTGCGTTTTGTGGTACATTTTGCATTTTAGAACATGCAATTTTGATGCATTTTTGCATGCATTTTCATGTGTTTTTCTTTTTTTTTCTCTTTAACATACTGTGAATAGCCAGTTGTTAGGGAATGGGCCAGGAAGCTGGCCACCATGTCCTTAACAACCGATGAGTCATCATCTGTCAGCGGGGTTCCCCGCTGACAGCTAAATGTAAAAACAAGAATTTCCGGCAATAAAAAAATTTGGGAAAATAATGTTGTGGGGTCCCCCCTAATCCATACCAGTCCCTTCGGTCTGGTATGGATTTTGAGGGAAATCCCACAACAATATTAAAAAAAAAAAAGGAAAGAGAGGGGTCGAGCGAGCACCCCCCTTTCTGGACCATACCAGGCCACATGCCCTCAACATGGGGGGGGGGTGCTTTGGGGCAGGGGCACCTTGTCCCTATGTTGGTTGTTGGTTGTGAGGGTCTGCAGGTGGGGGCTTATCAGTATCTGGGGGCCCCCTTCAACAAGGGGACCCCTAGATCTCGGACCCCCATGTGAATGAGTATGGGGTACATAAGTAAACTAAAGGTGCAGAGCTAAAACTATAATCAGATTATAACATCCAATTTTTAAACACAAAAAGCCATAATGAAGTTGCTTAAAAATTATTTCCATAATCGTTTCAAAGGTAACTCGAGAGATGTAGTTGCAAAGGCACAAAACCGGGTGCTCCAGAGAAAAGACAAAGCCATCACCCGATCACACTGCTTCTTACCATCAGGTGTGGACCCCTGCAAAGGAAGGTCAAAAGCGCAATTTTCAAAATAATCTTGAACAGGTGTCCAATGGGGATGTTTCACCACACTTGTCTTAAAGGAACATAAGCTCCTCTAGGATCTTTTAGATGTTTTAAGTGGTGTCATGGCTGACTTTTCTGCAGAAGGTTTCAACTCTTGTCAGTGTATTTGAATGTTTGAACTGATTTTCAGATTCCATCACTTTCTGTAGATTCTATCAACTTTCACTTCCCTTTAGATTATCTCCCAGAAACCTGAGATGTCGGTGGGTGTCAGCGGGACACGTCTTTTGACATCTGCCGCTCCATAGAGAGATGTGGATGGTCCGATCAGATCCACCTGAAGAACTGACAGGCGGGCCCAATTGGTCCGTCAGTGTGAAAGGGGCCTAAAGGAGGGGATTCTTCCTACTGACCCCAAGTGTATGGAACATTCTTCCGCTTGACCATCACACTGATGACATAGATATAGTAATTAGTTGCAGGGGTTCCCTGAGACCAAAAGGGTAGAAACAGACAACAGAATGTCGAAGCACTTTGCAACAAATTGTTTTTTTAAAATAGCCACACAGCATAACCCTGTGCTATTCCAGGAAATCATAACCTTTTCTTGGGCAGTGCACAGCTTGTGGTACATATATTTGAATTCCATTTGTATGGCCACTTTTGCATCCTCTGGTGCTCACACAATATTTTGATAATATGGGGGAAAAAAACTGGTGTGATGGGAACCTGGCAGTGGCGTCTCCAGCTTTCATATTTAGGGGGGCACATGGGGGGACAGGGACAAAAGTAGGGGGGCAACTATAAAATGCAAATATATAATATATATATATATCCTGGGGCCCTTTGCTACGATCCCACAACGGGCCCTTTCACAAGTTCTGTAGTGAGCTCCCTTCCTACTGTATTGGGGCCCCCCAGGGTGGCAGAAAACAAGAGATATATGTCACCAGCATACCAAGAAAATATAAGGGTCCAAAGCAGTGGGAGAACTATCAGGGTTGCAAAGGTTGTCTTGCCACCGGGCCCTGGTGTTCTGCCACTGTGAGATTCCCCAGCCTCCACTTGCTGTCCTGCCCCTGCTATTGACAGCATTGGTCTGGCATCTCTTGGAATTTACAGGCTGGTTCTCCTGTCCTAAGGACGGGAGAAATCAGTCTGTTTTTTCAGTAACTAAGAGTCCTCATGGAGTCCTTCCTGCAACTCGCTCTTCTCCCTGCCAATGAGGATGCAGGGGAAGGAGCAGATAGTGTGGTTGTGTGAGCCCTCACATTATGCAGTGTCAGCGAGCAGAGGGAGGGGGGAGGAATCACCCGCAGAAGCTGACTGGAGGGCCGCCAGTTTGAGACCCCTGCTTTATAGGTTTAGATGCTGCAGGTGAATAATAAACGGCAAATTTTTGGTAACATACCTACCAATTAATCTACACTCTTCTGAACAGACCTATCCAAAAGAACCTTGTGAAAGCACTTAAAAATGGATTATATCTCTGCCTATTTACCCATGCCTTTGCTGCTGCAAAGCAGGCGATTGCCAGAGCCTGGAAAAAAAACAGGCAATTCCTTTCAAAGAACTTAAATCCCCTGTTAACCTCTGCATGACTTTTGAGAATTCTTTATAATCTGGGAAACCAGGATCACTTTGACTACTCCCTCCTAACAATTGGAAACCTTAATTTCTTGAGCTACGAGGTCTTGGGCCAACTGCAGTGTACTTTCTCCTTAAAGTGTAACTAAACCCAGGACTCTGCATTCACTATATCTGGTATCCCACAGTACACAGAAATGCAATTATTTTAGTAAATATAAACTGCTAAATATGTTTTCTCATCTGCAGTATATAGCAGTCTTGTGACTTCTATCAGTGTCTGGTTAAAGCTTGTAGAAGGAGGTTTCATTCTCTGACTGTCCTATGAGGCTGCAGGACTCCTGACCCCGTCTGGACAGTGCTGATTGTCCCTGTGCTGATCACATGCACCCTCCCAAGAAAAAAAACAAACTCTCTAGCAATATACACCAAACTAAGCATGTGCAGAGTGACTCCAAATGCTCTGTACTATCAGGAGATGGATTGGGGACAGTGGAAGAAGGGGAGGATCAGAGAAGACAGGATCAAACAGCCTTTTTTTACACAATGTGGAGAATTAACCCCTTAGGTTCCACAGTGAGTATAGCAAGCATGGTTTACTACATATACAGACTGATTTTACTGTTGTGAGTTTAGTAACACTTTAACTTCTCGCCCTCATCATTACATTTTTTTTCTCTCTTCTCTTCCCTTCTTATTTTCTCTCTATCCTTCTACATTTTGTTTCTCTTCCTCCCCCTCTTGTATCTCACTACACCTAATGCCCCCATATTAGCCCATTTACCTATCTCATCTATTATTCAGCTCCCCCACTACTCCATTAGCTTCCATTACCTTTTCCCACTAGACTAGATGTCCCGAGGAACATTGATTTCTATTAATATTCTATTACTAGTAATATTAATATTACCTCAAAACAGATAACCTCCCGTGTACTAATGAGCTAGTCATATGATTTGTTTTGCTAGTTATAGTAAACTGTATATGTTTAATGCTGTACAAAATTTTAAAAACAGGAACAAACACATAATGATTGTGAAACTGTATATGAGCAATACTAGAGTTGTTATTAAAACCATTAATTCAGAATGACTTTTTACAGTATCTTCTCTGCAAAGCTTTCAGTTAAGACAGTTTGTTCCAATCATATTTATAGAGGTTAGGCCATTTAATACACTCTTGTGCCACAATAGACACTAAGATGCCCACACTTTTTTAAAGTATCTTCAAATACATTTAAAGTTAAAATTCTCACTCAATACAGCCAAAGGGAGGATCATGGAGGTCCTCCGTGCACCCCCTCTACATACACACACACATACACACACACACACATCTTTTATAAACTATCGCTTTGAATCTAATGGTGGACTGGTGGATGCCATTCTGTTCAAAAGCAGTGTGGAAAACCTGAACCATCTTGCTTTTGTTTTTGAGAACCTCATATCAAAGTAGACTTGTAATAATACCATGCTCATTAAATGGAACACAGCTCAAAATAACATGAAGCCATATAGTAAAAATCCACATGCCAGCCTTTCCAAATATCGGTATTCCAGGATATATTGGAAGAAAACCTGCTTTTGCTGTGCCCCATAGTGCATTATTTTCTGTCTGAGTGCCCTATCACTAGCCCAAAGCACCACCACTCAAAAGCTGGACAGTTGTGTCTAAGCATAGTGATATATAGCTTGTTTGATGTCCTAATCCGATATAACAGAAATATTCATAGTATTATCACTTTCAAAATCATGGATCAAAGCTGATGATTTGACACTTTAGCAAAACTGAAAGTGTAAACAGCCTAAAGAAGGATCATTAGTATCATCCATGAAAACATTTATAGGAGAAAAGTAGAACAATTAATAAGAGATTAAAAAAACAGCTTTAAAAAAGTGAAATAATTAAAATGAAAGGTGGTCCTTTTGATGGGGTATGTGGAGTGTAGCAAGAATTTTGCTGCAGATAAGATCAAGGTATGTAAATGTTAGAAGAAAGTACCTTTATTCCCTCTCTTTGGCTTGCCTCCCTATTTCACATCACAGGTAGATCAGCTGCATTGGTATTCCTGGGGAGTAGCTGTGATTTTGGGAGCTGATTGTGATCCTTTTGGCTGTAGAAGACACAAAGAAGAGGATTTGTTGAGTGAACAGTCTGAGAGTCTTGCTGCACTAATCCCTGCTGGTCTAATTATGGCTTACAGATTTAATTGTGCCCCTTATGTTAGATGCTGCAAAGCACTTTGCTAAATAGGATATATATTGGGCTGTGACAGTGTGCCTGCTTTTCTGAAGGCCAAGAGAAGAAGGAAACTTAAGCCTGGTACAAAATCAGATGAAGGATCATTCAATTTTTTTTGCATACTATTCTAATATTGAATGCGAGAGCGCTACTATTTTTTACCAAAATTCTTGTATGATCCTGTTGTAACTTCCTAGCAGCGTTGAATTAGAAGTGATTTAATGTACGTGTGACCCCTCTGCTTGCCACACCATAAGTGGCATTTTTGTAGATTCTTCTGCTTCTGCAGGTAGCTTCTTTCGTATCCAATGCTGGCATCTTCAAAAGGAAGTTCTTTACAGAAGACATGCAAGAGTCTACAGTGCCAATTGCTATCCTTGGAGTATTAGCCATCCAGAATGTCCTGCCAAAGAAGATGAAGCGCAGGACATGGTGCACGCAATGGCTGCGTAATCGTGACAAAAACTCACATATGTCTCTTCTGCGAGAGAACTCTGATGATTTTAGAAACTACCTGCTTATGAATGATGACTGCTTCCTGGAAATAATTTTGGGCCGTTTTAAAGTTCAACCAAAGACAACATCTTTTTTAGATTTGGATACAGTAGTAGGGGGTTAGAACCTCTGTCAAATCTATATAGCTTAGTGAATAAGGTTAAAATTCATTTTGCAAAGACTACTCAACCATGTGCAAATAAAATAATAAAAAAATACTCTAGCTGTATTTATAAATACAGTGCCTTGCAAAAGTATTCAACCCCCTTGGCATTTTTCGTGTTTTGTTGCCTCACAACCTGGAATTAACATGGATTGTTTGAGGATTTGCATCAATTCATTTACAGAACATGCCCGCCCACGACTTTGAAGATTTTTTTTTATTATTGTGAAGCAAACAACAAATAGGACAAAATAGCAGAAAAAGTCGATGTGCATAACTATTCACCCCCCTAAAGTCAATACTTTGTAGAGCCAACTTTTGCGGCTATCACAGCTTCAGGTCACTTTGGATAAGTCTTTATGAGCTTGCCACATCTTACCACTGGGATTTTTGCCCATTCCTCCTTGCAAAACTGCTCCGGCTCCTTCAAGTTGGATAGTTTGCGCTTGTGAACAGCAATCTTTGTCTGACCACAGATTTTCTATTGGATTGAGGTCTGGGCTTTGACTAGGCCATTACAACACATTTACATGTTTCCTCTTAAACCACTCAAGTGTTGCTTTAGCAGGGTGTTTGGGGTCATTGTCACGCTGGAAGGTGAACCTCCGTCCTAGCCTGAGATCACACACAGTGGTACAGGTTTTTGCTCAAGAATATCCCTGTATTTAACACCATCCATCTTTCCCTCAACTCTGACCAGTTTCCCAGTCCCGACTGCTGAAAAACATCTCCACAGCATGATGCCTCCACCACCATGTTTCACTGTGGGGATGGTGTTCTTTGGGTGATGTGTTGGGTTTGCGCCAGACATGGCGTTTTCTTTGATGGCCAAAAAGTTCAATTTTAGTCTCATTAGACCAGAGCACCTTTCTCCATACATTTTGGGAGTCTCCCACATGCCTTTTCGCAAACTCAAAACGTGCCATTTTGTTTTTTGCTGAAAGTAATGTCTTTCTTCTGGCCACTCTGCCATAAGGCGCAACTCTTTGGAACATATGGCTTATTGTCGTATATAAGACTGTCCGAGACGGGCGGGTGTACGTTGAATCTAGGATTCCAAATCGTTTGATATAAGACTGGAAGTTTACAGATCACCTTGCTGATTTGTAGATATGAGACTGTCCGAGACGGGCGGGTGTAAGTTGAATCTAGGATTCCAAATCGTTTGATATAAGACTGGAAGTTTACAGATCACCTTGCTGATTTGTAGATATGATGACCGCAAAATAAACCATGTGATACCACAACAACACCAACCAGGTACACCTGTTACGTATATGGTGACTGTTTGAATTGTATGGGGGGAGAGAAAGGAGTAAAGGCATCTACATAGTAACATAAAGAACGGATTATTTCGGATAGTACAAAGACCAGCGAGATTAGTTTACGTTTAAAAAAAAATTTTCTTCCTCTCAGATAGAGGTGTGCAGAGGACCACAAAAATCAATATTTGCCTAGAACCCCTGTCACTAGGGGATGTTCACTGGTAAGTTATACGTACGTCGAAACCAAGCAAAGCTGTTGGACGATACAGAGATCCCACAGGGTGGGAAGAATGAATATTGCTCTACCTGCTGGAACCACTCAGACGGAAACACCGGTTTTAAAGTGAAATGAGAGGTAAATCAGTGAAGGGGGCTACAGGGAATCCCCCCTCCCAATCCCCCAGGTTGAGTGCAAGTCCAGGTACTATTAAAAAATATATGGTACAAGAAGGGAGCAAAGAAAGCCCGAGTAAACAAGCAGTGGCTAAAAATAAAACAGAGGGAACCCAAAAGACTGGCGTAAGAAGAGAGTTTGAAGACATAGATGCCAGTTTAGCGGGCAGTGAGGTACCCGTGGCAGTAGAGGAGGAGGCCAGAATGGATCCCAAACATAAAAACAGCTACCAACCAAGAGTGAAATGGCAGAAATGTTTGCAAGATTAGAAACATTCATAAAGGGGGAATTGGCAACCCTTCATGAAGATATGAATCATATTGTTAGAAGGGTGGAAGACACTGAAGTCAGGCTGGACTCGCAGGGTGAGGAGATCAAAAACCTTAATGTAAAACTAAATGAGATACAGAAAGACCAGAGACAGATATTATATAGAATCGAAGATCAAGAGAACCGGAACAGAAGGAAGAATATCAGGATTAGAGGTCTCTCGGAGATACAAGGGGAAAAGGAGAAACTGCAGGAGAAAATGGATAAAATCTTTGGGCATATGATAAAGACATCGAGCACAACCAATAAAATCAAGTTTGAAAGAATACATTGGATCAGAAAACCTGCTGAGATTGCTGGGGATGCTCCAAGAGATGTTATTGCAAGATTTCATAACTATCAAGATAAAGAACAGATAAGGATATGCCTGAAAAACAATCAACCGATGACATACGGAGAGACAACACTGCAGGTCTTCCCAGACCTATCAGCTGAGACCTTGGCTAGGAGAAGAACCCTGAAACCCCTGTTGATCCAGCTTAAAGCACATAATGTGCAATACTCACGGGGTTTCACGGCTTGCTTAACAGGACGCAAAGATGGCTGTTTAGCAGTTCTAAGATTTCCAGAGGACACACCAAATTTTTTGTAGCCGCTTAAATGTGCCATTAATAGAAATTCCGGGCTGGTGGGAGAGAATTGAAAATACAGCTGGTCATGAAATATCTCAAGCATGGTATCTGGTCCTCAAACCGAAAAGACCAGAAGGTAGTAAGAAGTAAAAGCTCAGAGGACTTTCTTAACTTAGTTCAGAGTTGTAAAAGTGTGCCAGTAGAGGCTGGAGGAGAGTGGGCTGCTGTGGGGTGGGTGGGCGGGAGGGGAGGGGGCCGTGGGGGAAACAGCGGCTCTGATGGTGACCAGGCCGAGTTCAACCACCAGGGGGGTAACCGTGGGATTAGGAGGAGTAAGGGGGGCCCCGGGGAGGCCTTTGTACCCCAAAAGGGAGGGGGGGAGTGAGGGAGGGGGAGGGAAAGGAGATTGGGGTGGGAGGGGGGGGAGGTGGGATAGAGTAGTGCATTCACCTTATCGTCTCCTGCTCCTTTGGCTGGATTGGATCTGTAAACCCCCTTCTACTGTAAGAATAGATGTCTAGCTTAAATTTAATTTCATATAACGTAAGAGGTCTGAACTCCCCCATAAAACGTGCTAACGTATTGGGGGAATTGAAATTTCTGAAAGCGGGCATGGTCTTGTTGCAGGAGACGCACCTCTTTCTTGGTAGAAGTCAAAACATTTTTTCCAGGGATTTTCCAGTTTGGTTCTATGGAGACTCTCCGATCAGTGGCGCAAAAGGTATTGCTATAGGGTTTGCTAAGGAAGTAAACTTCAAGTTAGGAGAGAGAATGACCAATCCAGAGGGGCGTTTTCTTTTCCTAAGAGGGAAACTAAATGGAGTGGAATGCACTTTGGCAAATATATATGGCCCGAATAAGAATTCATATAGGTATCTATTGGGAATTCTAGCGAAGTTCGAGGAATTTAAGAAGGGGTGGGCCATAATAGGAGGAGACTTCAATCTCTGTTTGGAACCAGAGATAGATAGTACGTCCCTTGCATCGGGGACCAGAGGGATATGGATGAACAAACTGAAAAAGAAGTTGCATCAATATCAACTTGTAGATTTATTCTACTCCCCCCGTGCATGTGACGTACTCTAGACTAGATTTCTTTCTTGTGGAGCATTGGTTACTCAAGGAGGTTGTTGGTACAAATATTGGAACAATGACCTTCGCAGACCATGCGCCTGTGAGTCTGCACCTGAAAATAGTGGAGCGTCAAAATCCGGGAAATAGTTGGAGACTTAATGAGGACCTTCTCTACGACAAAGAAATTGATAAGCGAATCAAAGAAGAGTTAGAATTGTATTTTAAAATAAACGTGCCAGGCGAGATATCAGAAGCCACAGTTTGGGAGGCCTATAAAGCATATATCAGAGGTATTTTAATGATGTTGGGTTCCGAAAAAAAAAAAAGAAAGGAGAAAGATAAGCTAGCCCTGTTAAAAGAAATTCATGATCTAGAACAACAACATAAGATAACGGGTGATGGGGAGGTTATGGTAAACTTTTTAGAAAAAGAGAGGCAATGAGGGACCTAATGGAATATGAAACCTATAAGGTATATAATTTAGTGAAAAAAGAAAGATACATAGGTGGAAACAAGCCGGGCAAATTCTTGGCAAAGGTTTTGAGAAAAAAGAAAAATGCCAATTATATTGAGAAAATAAAAATAAGGGCAGGAGATATCAGACATAAAAATAGTGACATCGCGACATAATTTCAAGAATATTATGAGGGGATTTACGCAATTAACAAAAATGACACCCAGGAACAAAAACGGGAAAAAATTAAAAATTATTTAAAAGATATCGGACTAGCTAAAATTTGCGAAATCCGAACAAAGAGTCTTAGAGGCCCCTATATCAGAGGAGGAGTTAAGAAAAGCACTAAAGGAAACGCCAGTGGTCAAAAGTCCTGGCCCCGACGGGCTCAGAGTCCTATACTACAAAAAATATTAGGATCACTTAATCCCCAAAAGTGCTCTTACATGAATGGTATCGGGCATAAATGGGAGATGAGGAGGGAAGCGTTAGAAGCCAACATAGTCGTTATCTTGAAAGAAGATAAGGACAGTACACTTTGCTCTAGCTATAGGCCTATATCTCTCCTTAATGCAGACACAAAATTGTTTGCCAAAGTGTTAGCTGAAAGATTGAAACAAATAATAAATGAGATCATACACCCAGATCAGGTTGGGTTTATACCAGGTAGAGAGGGACGAGATAATGGTATTAAAACACTATTGGCGGTGCAAAAAATCAAAGACAGTGGTGCCCCAGGTCTACTTCTGTCGATTGATGCGGAAAAAGCGTTTGACAGAGTGGACTGGGGCTTCATGATGTGCACATTGGAGGAGATTGGACTTGGGGATAGAATCCTCAGATGGATAAGGGCATTATACTCCCGACCCACAGCGAGAGTGTAGGTAAACGGCTTACTCTCGGAGCCATTTGAGATATTTAATGGCACTAGACAGGGGTGCTCTCTTTCCCCATTGTTATTTGTGCTGGCCCTTGAACCCCTCCTCTCTAAGATAAGGCAAAACCCGGATATCAGCGGGTTAAAAATCGGGAAAGATGAGTACAAATTGTCTGCCTTTGCGGATGACATTTTGTTTTATGTCACTCGCCCGAGGATTACCCTCCCGAATCTGATATTTACTCTAACGGAATACGAGAAGCTCTCTAATTTTAGGGTTAATCCAGCCAAGACGGAAACGTTAGACATTAACAAAAACAAACATAGAGATTATACATACCAAAAACACTTCTCATTTATATGGGGGGAAAAAAAACTTAATTACTTAGGAGTCAAAATAACTACATAAAAAGAGACCTTATTCCAGGCTAATTTTATGCCACTTCTTAATGAGATTAAGAACGAGCTGAATAGAATCTCACAAGGTCAGTTATCCTGGGGAGGAAGAATTAACTTATATAAGATGGTAATATTACCCAAAATTATATATAAAATGCGGATGCTTCCAATACCACTTCCACAAGCTTACCTCAAAAGTTTACATGCAATGTTCATAAGATTTATATAGATAGGGAAAAAACCCTGATTAAACTTTACACAGTTGACTAAAGATAAGTTGAAGGGGGGGTGGGGAGCACCAGACATTAGAAAGTATTATGAGGCAAATGCCTTAGCACAGGTAATAGAATGGGTTAAAAAGAATAAAAAAAAACAATGGGTTAAAATAGAAAATACAATTACTGAAACCACGTTGAATAGGATAATATGGATTCCACCACACTTAAGAAAATGGAGTGTTGAAACACAGGACATCACAAGACATGCACTTGAAATTTGGGATAATCTGCACATAAGGGAGCATTGGGAGTATAATTCTCCCTTAATACCACTTAAAGATACAGAATACTTTGTACCGGGGATGGAGAATTTGTTTGGGAAGTGGATTCTGGAGGAGGACGCCCAATGAAAGAACGTTATGAGTCAGGATAAAATATGCACATACCAAGAACTTAAAGATAAGGACAATCTGCTAGTTATAGACCCATGGCGGTACAATCAATTGAGGCACTTTATTGAGTTACTCCCGCAGCCAATTAAATCGGCCGAAAACCTACTCCCATTAGAGAAAAAATTCCTGGAGAAAAAAAGGCAGGGGGAGTTCTCTAAGACTTATAGAGTACTAATGGAACTGGGGAACACGGAGGTCCCACCATTTATTAAGAAGTGGGAGAAGGAATTGGATAGTAAACTCAACGAACTAGAAGTGTGGCAGATACTGAGAAGGGTCAATGCCACTTCGGTCAACTGCAAGTTATTGGAGTTGAATTATAAGTGTCTGGCGAGAATGTATATGACCCCCGACAGAGTACATAAATTTCAGAGGGGAACTTCACAATTATGTTGGCGGGGATGTAAAGAAATAGGGACAATGGCGCATATTTGGTGGCAGTGTCCAGTAATCAAAAAATTCTGGGGGAGGTAAGGGGAATAATCAAAGAGATCACTAATATCGATATCCCAGATGATCCTTGGGAGTGCCTATTCCATAAGAGCGAATTGCCCATGAAGACATACCTGAAAACGCTAATACCACAGCTTACTGACGCGGCCAAAAGACTTATACCTAGATTCTGGCAAGTGAAAGGTAGACCCACGATGCGGGATTGGTTCAATAAAATTAACGAAATTCAAGGCCTAGAGTATCTCAGGTTTAGCGATGGGATGGGAATGGAAGTCTTTGAGCAGAAATGGAGGAAATGGGTAGAGTACAAATGTTCATTGAGAGCTGCCGAAGTGTGGAGTAATTAGTCCTGAGGTCCTGAGGCTGTTAGACGGTGATTACTAGATAGGGTGAGAGGGGTGGAAATTGGATAAGACAGTAGTAGAGTGGAGAAGGAGTAGGAGACGGGTGTGAAGTAAGAGAAGTGAGGCCGGGCTAAGGGCTGAACTAAACTGAACTTGAACTAAAGGCTGTAATGTAACAAAATAGGTAAAAAGCTAAGAGGGGTGAATACTCTTTTGCTAGGCACTGTACATTTAAAGTATAACTATACAAGACAAAACATTTTTGGGGATTTGAATAGAGTGGTGTTAGAACCAATGTCAGTTTTTTTTTATTGACACCTGGGAATGAAATTGAGGGTAAGTACAACATTTTGAGTTGCTATCGGAACAGGAAAAAAAGGAACTCTTCCAAAGAGTAAACCTGTTCCTCTAATACCTGTCTAAGGGCTCATTTATACTTGCTTCCACTTTAACACACATTAAAGCACCTACCAATTCAACATGATTTTTTTATGTGTTTTTGATGCTTTAGTGGTGCTTTGGTGATGCTAGTGTGTATTTGTTTTAAAAGGGCCCACAGTAGAACCCCAGCTCATTAGTATCCCTATGCAGAAGATCCCCATCTCATTAGTACCCCTGTTCAGCAGATCCTCAGCTTTTTACTACCCCATTCAACAGATCCCTTGCTCAGTAGTATCCCCAGCTCTGCTAATGCCCCACTCAGTAGTAACTCCAAGCTCCACTGATACCCCACTCAGTAGTAACCCCCAGCTCTGCTGATCCCCCCACTTAGTAGTAACCCCAAGCTCTGCTGATTCTCTGGTTTTCTGATCCTCCTCTCTCTCTGGTCCTCACTCACCTCCTGCTATATTGTTCTCATGCTGCGCACCACATGTAACATCTGCTAGTTTCTCCTGCTCCGATCCCCCCTCAGCTCTACTGATCTTTTGCTGCTCAGTCTTCACTCTCTAGTCCATTCACCTTCCGCTATAGCATTCCCATGTATTACCACATGTGCTGTCTGCTACTTTCTCCGCTCCAGTTTGGACCCCGCTCATCTGTGATGTATGCACCAGACAGTTTCAGAATATATACACATGATTCGAAAGTGACTTCTGATGATGTCTTTCTGGTTTGCTTGTTGGTTTCCTGGTGCTTCCTGGGTTATTTCATACCTCGAAAAGCAAAAAAAAAAAAGCAAAGCCAAAACTGAGTAAAAGCCCCTCAAAAACTTCATGTGCCGTAAGCGAGTTTTGTCATAGACTTCTAATGCCCCGTACACACGGTCGGATTTTCCGATGGAAAATGTCCGATCGGAGCGTGTTGTCGGAAATTCCGACCGTGTGTGGGCTCCATCGGACATTTTCCATCGGATTTTCCGACACACAAAGTTGGAGAGCAGGAGATAAAATTTTCCGACAACAAAATCCATTGTCGGAAATTCCGATCGTGTGTACACAAATCCGACGGACAAAGTGCCACGCATGCTCAGAATAAATAAAGAGATGAAAGCTATTGGCCACTGCCCCGTTTATAGTCCCGACGTACGTGTTTTACGTCACCGTGTTTAGAACGATCGGATTTTCCGACAACTTTGTGTGACCGTGTGTATGCAAGACAAGTTTGAGCCAACATCCGTCGGAAAAAATCCTAGGATTTTGTTGTCGGAATGTCCGAACAAAGTCCGACCGTGTGTACGGGGCATTAGGAGACTTTGGAGACATTTCGAAGCACCAAGAAAGTGACATGGGGCAAAGCAAACACAATGTGTGAACAGGACTGTAAGCAAACCATTTTATTTAGTAACAGGAGCTTTGAATGGCATTCAGAGTGCTTTAAAAAAAGCAATTGTAAAGAAGCCCTACGGCCTGTTTCACACAGGCTTCAGCTTATATAAGAGCAGTGTGAACAACAAGCTTTGACAAAGCATTTGCAAAGCTTTCAGCAAGCTTTGTTGAAACTTATAAAGTACTATTCAACTTCAGTTTGTAAATGTTGAAAAGAGATCCTAATGGGAGTGTTGATTGCCACCTTAACCACTTCAGCCCCAGAAGAATTGGCCCCTCAGTGACCAGAGCACTTTTTACAATTTGGTACTGCACTGCTTTAACTGGTAATTGCGCGGTCATACAATGCTGTACCCAAATGAAATTTGTGCCCTTTTTTTCCCACAAATAGAGATTTCTTTTGATGGTATTTGATTGCCCTTACAACTTTATTTTTTGCGATATAATCAGAAAAAGACCGAAAATTTTGAAAAAAAAATGATATTTTCTACTTTTTGTTATAAAAAAATCCAATAAACACAATTTTAGTCATACATTTAGGCCAAAATGTATTCAGCCACATGTCTGGTAAAAAAATGTCAGTAAGCCTATATTTATTGGTTAAGTTATAGCTTCTACAAACTAGGGTACATTTTCTGGAATTTACTCAGCTTTTAGTTTATGATCTTATTTCTTGAGGTGATAAAATGGCAGGGCAGTACACCCCCCCCCCCCCCAAATTACCCCATGTTAGAATGTAGACACCCCAAGGAAATTGCTGAGAGGCATGTTGAGCCCATTGAATATTTCATTTATTTGTCACAAGTGATTGAAAAATTACAAAAAAAAAAATTACACAAAGTTGTCACTAAATGATATATTGCTCACACATGCCATGGTTATATGTGGAATTACACCCCAAAATACATTCTGCTGCTTCTCCTGAGTATGGGGATATGACATGTGTGAGGCTTCGGGAGCCTAGCCGCGTACAGGACCCCGAAAACCAAGCACCGCCTTCAGGATTTCTAAGGACTTAATTTTTGATTTCGGTCCTCACTACCTATCACAGTTTTGAAGGCCATAAAATGCCAAGATAGCACAACCCCCCCCCCCCCCCCATGACCCCATTTTGGAAAGTAGACACCCCAAGCTATTTGCTGAGAGGCATGTTGAGTCTGTGGAATATTTTATATTTTGCCACAAGTTGCGGGAAATTTATTTATTTATTTTTTTACACAAAGTTGTCACTAAATGACATATTGTTCAAACATGGCATGGTTATATGTGGAAATACACCCAAAAATACATTCTTCTGCTTCTCCTGAGTATGGGGATATCACATGTGTGGGACTTTTTTTTTGGCAGTCTAACCGCGTACAGGAACCCGAAAACCAATCACCACCTTCAGGCTTTCTAAGGGCATAAATTTTTGATTTCACTCCTCACTGCCTAGCACAGTTTCGGAAGCCATGAAATGCCCAGATAGCACAACCCCCCCCCACACACACACACACACACACACACACACATGACCCCATTTTGGAAAGAAGACACCCCAAGCTATTTGCTTTTTGTCACAAAGTTTTGAAAATTGAAAAAAGAAAAAAAAAATACATTTTTCTTTTCTTTCTTCATTTTCAAAAAACAAATGAGAGCTGCAAAATACTCACCATGCCTCTTAGCAAATACCTTGGGGTGTCTATTTTCCAAAATTGGGTCATTTGAGGGGGGGTTGTGCTATCTGGACATTTCAGGGCGTAACTGTGATAGGTAGTGAGGAAGTGAAATCACCATTTTACGCCCTTAGAAAGCCTGAAGGTGGTGATTGGTTTTTGGGAGTCCTGTACACGGCTAGGCTCCCAAAAAGTCTCACATGTGGTATACCCATACTCAGGAGAAGCAGCAGGATGTATTTTGGGGTGTAATTCCAAATATGCCCATGGCACGTTTGAGCAGTATATCATTTAGTGACAACTTTGTGCAAAAAAAACACAGCATTTGCAATTTTTTTTGTAAAAAAACACTATTTTTTAATTTTAATGCACTAAAACGCACTATATTGCCCAAATGTTTGATGAAATAAAAAAGATGATCTTATGCCGAGTACATGGATACCAAACACGACATGCTTTAAAATTGCGCACAGACGTGCAGCGCCGACAAACTACATACATTTTTAAAAGCCTTTAAAATCCTTTACAGGTTACCACTTTAGATTTACCGAGGAGGTGTACTGTTAAAATTTCTGCCCTCTATTTGACCTTCACGGTGATACCTCACATGCATGGTGCAATTGCTGTTTACATACGACACCAGACCGACGCTTCACCTTTGTGCGTGAGCACGGGGGGAAGGGGTGCTTATTTTATTTTGCTTTTTTATTTTTAAACTGATCCTTTCATTTTTTAAAATTTTTTTTATCATTTTTGTTATCTCAGGGAATGTAAATATCCCCTATGATAGCAATAGGTAGTGAGAGGTGCTCTTTTTTGAAAAAATTGGGGTCTATTAGACCCTAGATCTCTCCTCTGCCCTCAAAGCATCTGACTACACCAAGATCGGTGTGATAAAATGCTTTCCCAATTTCCCAATGGCGCTGTTTATATCCGGTGAAAGTCATAAAATCGTAGCTTCTGGTTTCTTAGGCCATAGTGATGATTGAAGCCGTTCTGGTCTCCAATCAGTTCTATGGTCAGCTGGCGGAACCACTGGCTGCATTCTCGGGTTCCCTGTTGGGACAGGAGAGGCAGAGTCATGGAGGCAGAGAATACGGGCATATGGTGAATTGGATCAGTGGACCAATATGACCGCAACTCACTTTTTTTTAGTTATGCCCATGAGGAGGGATAGGCCCAGGAAGGTCTTAAATTCGGAAACCGTAATAGGTTTCCAATCTCTGGCATGGGTCTACTGGGGATTAGCGGCGATGAATTGACCGGCATACAAATTGCTTTGGTCCACAACAGATCTATAGAGATCTTCCGTGGAAAACAGCGAATGAAAATCAAGTGACGTAAAATCAACTGTTTCCACCTGAATTCCGGGTTGGCCAGTAAATGGGGGAAGTACGGGTGCTGCAGAAGTGGTGGGCTCCCAATTCGGATTGGCAAATGCAGCAGGAAGGGCACTATGGGCTCGACGGGGCAGTGTTTTTCTTCTTGGTGGTTGCGGGACTCTACTTGTGTTAGCCACCTCAACAGCTTGAATTGCACTTATGGGACTCACCACGTCACCAAGTGTTACTGCAGTGCTGGATGTACGACCAGGATGTACTAGGCCGCTGGTGCTTGCCAGGTCACCAGGAGGATGAGCGGCACTAGTACTGGCTCTCTGCTCCATACGAGAGCCCTGCGGTTCTTGCACCTCAACAACAGCAGAAGAACGGGGTCAGGTACCTTGACAAGGACCACTACTATTACAGAGCTATCTGTCAGGGTGCCGCTGCTGTCTACTGGTTCGTATTCTGAGCCTGAATCGGACAGATGGGTGACTTCCTTTTCACTCTCATCTGTCAGGCTCAGAAATGTGTACGCCTCTTCACTAGTGTACCTTCGATTGGACATTTTGGCCTCTAAATTTACTGGTACACTGCTTCAAATTCTACCAAAAAAACTGTTAGCGTTTGCAGGGATCAGGCCTGACTCTGCAAATGCTGTAGTTGTGTGTTTAGTGTTTTGTAAGTGGCAATTATTGATTGATACTGCCCTTGGGTGGGCTGGGCAGAGGGGCTAAACGCAGGTGCTAGCAGGTATCTGGGCTGATCCCACTAACGCTGCTTTTTTGGAAACCCTAAACTATTGGGGACGCTAATATAGTTCTGATCAGATTAAAGATATCGATCCGTTCAGACACTATACTACTAAAGGAGTTGTATGGTGCGTGCATGGGTGTTAGCGCTACTGGCACTAATCTGACGCTGAATGGGGCAACGCAGACCCTAACTGACACTAAAACCTAACTGATGTCACCTGCCGGGTGATCAGGGGGTTAAAAATGTATTCAGGTAATATACGGCGGGTACCCTGACGCTATAAAAAAAAAAACTAACCAGCTTCACCCGTAACACTAATACAGTGATCACTGGTGACAGAAAGTGAAAGGATTAACTGGGGGGTGATCAAGGGGTTAAACCTTTATTAGGGGGGTTTAGGGGGGTCCCTAGACCTATCTGGGGCTACTACTAAGTACCCTAACACTGATTATTGTCACAAATGACACCAGTACAGTGATTGCGCGCGACTGACGTACAGCTACAGCGGATAGTCCGGAACTGGTTAAGCAAGCTGCTAGCAGCCTTTCAACAAGCTTCAAGAAGTACTGAAGCCTGCTAGTATCTTGTTTAACCGCTACACATCCGCGCTATGGCCGAATGATGGCCACAGCGCGGACCTGAATTCCCAGGAGGCCGTCATATGACGGCCTCCCCTGTGCACGCTTCCTGCAGGGCGCGCGCGCCAGGCGCGCTGTGATCACCGAGTCACTGAGACTCGGCTGATCACCGATCCAAGTAAGGAGCCGGTCCCGGCCCCCTACCATGTGATCAGCTGTCAGCCAATGACAGCTGATCACATGATGTAAACAAAAGATCGGTAATCGTTTCTCTTTTCTACTCACGCTTACAGCGTGAGTAGAAAAAAAAGCCGATCACCGGCTCGGATGTAAGGGACATCGGTCCCCAAGTGGAAGAGGCACATCTGCCTCATCAGTGCCACCAAATAGTGCCACCTAACAGTGCCCACGGTGCTACCTAACAGTGCCCACAGTGCTACCTAACAGTGCCCACAGTGCCACCTATCAATGCCCACCTGTAGTGCCAATCAGTGCCACCTGGCAGTGCTGCCCATCACTGCCACCCATCAGTGCCCATCACTGCCGCCTATCAGTGCCCATCACTGCCGCCTCATCAGCGTACATCAATGAAGGAGAAAAATGACCCGTTTTAAATTTTTTATAACAAAATATAAAAAAATTAAAAAAATTTTTTTTTTTAAATTCAGTTTTTTACATTTTTTTAACAAAAAAGTAAAAACTGCAGAGGTGATCAAATACCACCAAAAGAAAGCTCTATTTGTGGTGAAAAAATGATAAAAATTTCATTTGGGTACAGTGTTGTATGACCACGCAATTGTCATTCAAAGTGCGTCAGCGCAGAAAGCTGAAAATTGGTCTGCATAGGAGGGGGGTTTATGTAAGCAAGTGGTTAAAATGGCATTCAACACTCCCTTTAAGATCTGTGTTCAGTTACAAACTGGACCTGAATGGTACTTTAAACGTTCCCCTTTTATAACAAAAAAATAATGCATATCATTTAGCAGGTAAAAAAATGTATTTGTATTTATTTATACTGGAGCCTGTAAAGCAATCCTATGCCAGGCTGCTGCAGACGCTCAGTAAATATGCTCCGATATGGGCAGGCAGTTATTGAATTGCTGTTTAAATCAATGAACTACGAGGATGCTCACCAGCACCAGTTCATTGAGAACTGCAAGTCGTCGGCTGCAGTGCAAAACAGTAGTTTTAGTTCATTCGTTAACAGATCACGTGTGTGGAGTCCTGTATGGCCGAGCTGTTTTTAAATTGTAACAGTGGGGAGAGGATCCCGCTTGCTGTCACAGGGAGGGGGGATAGGAAAGAGAGGATGAAGGAGCTGGAATTCGTATTAAGGGTGGAACATGTAACTTTTTCTTAAAGTGAACTTAGCCTTTAAAAGCTTCAACAAAGCTTACTGAATGCTCTGCAAATGCCTTGTCAACAAAGCTTACTGAATGCTCTGCAAATGCGTTGTCAAAGATTGTTGTTCACACTGCTCTTAGACAAGCTGAAGAACTGAAGCCCATGTAAAACAGGCCTGAGAGGTAATTTTTCCCATATTGGAAAGATATTCTTTAATTTCCTATTGAGTCTATAGGACAAAAAGTGAAGGGATAGCTCCCAATGAGACACAGATAGTAAAAAAAAAATGTGAGAGCAATTTTAACTCTCCTACTTTTTTTTAATTATTATTGAATACAAAGATATATTAAATGGTCATCTTTTAGTATCTACAGTTTTTAAAGCCTAATGCCCTGTACACACGAGCAGACTTTTCGACCGGACTGGTCCGACGGACCGAATCCTGCGGACAATACGACCGTGTGTGGTCTTCAGCAGACTGTTTCTGTCAAAAATCTGACGGACTTTAGATTTGGAACATGTTTCAAATCTTTACGTCGGAACTCCACCGGACCCAGTTCCTATCGAAAAATCCGCTCGTCTGTATGCTAGTCCGACGGACGAAAACCGACGCTAGGGCAACTATTGGCTACTGGTTATGATCTTCCATATTTTAGTCCGGTCGTACGTCATCACGTACGAATCCGTCGGACTTTGGTGTGATCGTGTGTAGGCAAGTCCGTTGGTTCGAAAGTCCGTCAAAAGTCCGTCGGAAGGACTGTCGGACCTTTGTTGCCGAAAAGTCCGCCCATGTACAGGGCATAAGTTTACCTAAAATGTAAAAAAATTGAAATCATAAAAAAAAAAAAGAAAAAAGAAAATCCACACAATGGACATAACTTATGCCCCGTACACACGGTCGGACATTGATCGGACATCCATGGATTTTTTCCGACGGATGTTGGCTCAAACTTGTTTTGCATACACATGGTCGCACAAAGTTGTCGGAATTTCCGATCGCCAAGAACGCGGTCACGTACACCACGTACGACGATACTATAAAAGGGCAGTTCAGAACCAAGCTCGGCACCCTTTGGGCTCCTTTTGCTAATCTCGTGTTAGTAAAAGTTTGGTGAGAGACGATTCGCGCTTTTTCAGACTCGTGGTTTTCAGATCGTTTTCTGCTGTTCAGTTTGTGCTTGTGGGTTTGTATCTGGTCTTCAGTGCGTGCAGCGAGTTACGCGTGACTTTGTCATTGTGTTCTTGTTCGTTCGTTACTGTTTTTCAGGTGGCTCTTCACAGGCCTTGCTGTTCTTCAGTGCGTTCTGTTACTTCGTTCTGAGCAGCCGACCGTTTTCTAGCCATGTTGCTTATACGTTCTCGTCGTAGAGTTCGTGCTGTGCGGGGGCTTGGTATTGGGGTCCTTACCTTGACACAAGTCCAGTCCATGAACAGGGTGGGGAGGAGTTCATGGACCAAGAATTGGTTGCTCCAGCGAGACCAGTTCTGTCACATGCCTTTGCTCCGTGAGAATAATCCTGATGATTTCAGGAACTTTCTCCGGATGACGGACCCCATATTTCACCGTTTGTTGGCTTTGCTGACCCCCTATATCAGCAGGCAGGATACCTGCATGAGGCAAGCCATCACCCCGGAGCAGAAGCTAGTCACCATCCTGCGGTACTTGGCGACGGGGAGAAGCATGCAGGACCTCAAGTTCTCGACAGGCATCTCCCCCCCAGGCTCTGGGGATCATTATCCCAGAGACCTGTTCTGCCATCATCCAGGTCCTGCAGAAGGATTATATTAAGGTAAGATTTTTTTTTTATCCTTTAATATCACATTTTATTGTCTATAATGTTTGTTAATATATTGTATTTCTTTCCTCATTGCCTAATTACCATGATTGTAATATGCTGTGAATGTCCCCTTTGTCCTCATGCATGCTGGAATTTTAGTTTTTTTTTGTCCTTACATATTTGCCTTCACTTACTTCCCCAGCATGCTCTCCTGGGCCTATATTCACCTTAAAATTAAAACATTAAAAATGTATTTTGTCAGCTCCATAGTAGTGCTTTACCCTAAATACCCCCTAAAATGTAGAAAATTGTGATGTGTGTTTGAAATTCTGCCAGAGGCTTTTTTTTGGGTCCCAAAATCATTTGGAACCCTCCTTTCCCCCCTTAACTGCTAACTCAGCTGATACCAATCCTCTATCTACTGAATTTGGCAAACACATACACACTATACCCACCTCTTTAGTGGTCATATTTATGGATGAATTCCCCAAAGCATGTAGTGCAAGGGCCTGCCTGAATACTTACAAATGGTACTGTTTCAAGTTTTTGTATCCTATTATTATCTTGGTAGGTAATAGCAGAATGTAAAAATGTGCTTCCATTTGTACAGTCTGTATTTATCTCTTTGTAATATGACACTTCTTACCTGTCCAGTGGGCTGCCAATAGTGTAAGTAAGGAGGGGCTGGCCAGAGTAATACACATTATTTAGGCATTCATCTCTCAATGAAGTGGAGAGGGTTACCTGTCCCAAACACATCCCCCCCCCCCATAAAATTTTGCAAATGGCTCATGAGACGGGGGGGGGGATCTGATTGGTGGAACTTATACCATTGTCTTTAAATACTCCCTAAAATACATTTTATACTGATGTTGGCCAAGTATGTTTGTGTCTAATCTGCTTTCCATGTTTATGTGCAAAATGATTAATTTTATTTTCTTGTTTGACTCCACAGTTTCCTTCCACGCCACAGGAATGGCAGACTGTGGCCTCTCACTTTGCCCAGCGGTGGGACTTTCCTAACTGCGGAGGGGCAATTGATGGGAAACACGTCCACATCGTCCCACCACCCAACTTGGGGTCATACTATTACAACTACAAGGGGTTCAATAGTATTGTGATGTTGGCGGTGGTGTCGGCTACTTATGAGTTCCTGTATGTGGACATGGGGAAGAATGGCTGGATGTCCGATGGTGGAGTCATCGCCCATACGGAGTTCTACAGGCGTCTCCAGAATGGCAGCTTGGACTTGCCACCTCCAGAAGACAATGTGGAAGGACTCCCATTCGTCTTCGTTGCGGATGAAGCGTTTGCGCTGGAGGACCATCTTATGCGGCCATTCCCTATGAGGACCCTCACCCCGGACCAGAGGGTTTTTAATTACCGGCTTGCCAGAGCCAGAAGAGTGGTGGAGAACACATTTGGAATCATGGCCAACCGGTTCCGCCTATTTCTTACACCTATACACATGGCGGAGTATAAACTGAATCATATCATCCTGGCGTGCTGTGTTCTCCACAACTTTTGAAGGCAAAATTCTGCCAACTATGCTGCCTCAGTGGGGCCTGAGGCCGGAATTCCTGGAACTGAAACAACCCTGACGGCGCTTGAGTCTGGCCATCCTGGCTTGCCCCCCCTGAGTGCCCGTGAGGTCCGTTTTAGATACCTTGAATACTTTGCGGGTAGGGGGGCCATCAATATGCCAGACAATGTCTGATACATTTTTCAAATTAAAAAAAGCATTTTAACTACTAAAATCTTTGGTGACATTTACTGCTTGTGTTTCTTTTAGCTGACAGAAATGTGGGGAGTCCTGAAAATGGCGTGATTGTGTAACATAAAAAAGCACTGTTGGGTTTTATTTACTAAAGGAAAAGCCACTTTGCACTACAAGTGCACTTGAGACTGCACTGAAACTGCACTTGTAGTGCAAAGTGGATTTGCCCTTAGGAAATAACCACCATTGTCACTGAAAACCACAATTTTACCACCACAAAATTTAAGGAGCATTGAAACAATAATCCACACATTCTTGAGTATCAATCTTTTTAATACCAGCACAATCACATGTGCATTTATAAAAGGTTTTTAAAACAAACCAACATGATTTTTGTATAACAATTTTTTTGGTCACATTAATAAAAGTAGAAATGTCCATTTAAGGTAAAACAGGCATGTTTAAAACAAACAAGAAATACACAAATCTGGAACTTACAAAGTTCAACTTTTGTAGAAATTGAAGGCAATATCAGACATGAGTATTTAGAAACTGTGTTTGATATTGCGTTCAGATGGGGTGAAGTCACCCCTGGAAAAGCCAAATTTTGAAGATGCACACAAATTGCCGAATGTCAACATGTGCTAGCTGCCATCATGGGGGATCAATAGACGTGTTTTGGGGGTGCAACCCCTTCCTCACAACTACTTTATTATTGAGGAAGGGGTTGCACCCCCAAAACGCCTACATTGATCTCCCGTGATGGCAGATAGCACATGTTGACACACTGTGTGCATCTTCAAAATTTGGCTTTTCTATAAAATGTCAAAAAATGTAACAAATCCATTACAAATACCACAAAAAGTCAGGGATTTGGAGGTCTTTTAAACTCTCCCTAAAACATCAATGATGTTCTTCATTTTGTTTTTAACCTCATTGATGATTTTCTGGATGTTTTCCAAGTCCCTATTACACCCCATGATCTCCCCGATCAGGATCTGGGCACTCTCACTGGTGACATGACCTGGATCCACAACATCACGATCACCTACAAAAAAACAAAACAAAAAAAAAACATGTATTATAAATATGCCGGCATCCATCTCTTACCTGAGCCTGTGGTCGCAGACACTCACCTGTTGTGGTGACTAGTTCCACCACCTCTTCCTCCTCCTGCTGTGCTTGGCTTTGGGGGATTTCCCCTTCTTCCAGAGGTCTGTGGTCTCCTCTGATGAGGGGTGTCCTCCGAGTCTTTTCTCCCCTATGTCCAAAAAAAAAGGTATACTTAGCACACAGATATTTAATGGCAGAAATAGGAATATGAAACATTGCTTGGAAGTGGGGCACAATTGTCTGTTTGGCAGAGTTACAAGATGAAGAAATATTTCTGTCCTTTGTCAAGCTTGAATACTTACCTGTTTTGTACAAGCTTCAGAGATGGAGACACCCCTATAGTATACACTGGAGCACCTGTGTGGGACCCCTAATAAAAAGGGTGTTCTTGTGTCCCATACTAGTGCTCCAGCGTCCAGATGTGTAAACTGTTGCTGAGTGTCCTCTCCTTACACAGAATCTAGTTTGCATTACATTCTAGTTACAAACCCATCTAGACTTCAAAATTATTTTAAGAGAAGTAGGCCAGAAAAAAGGTATTCAAATGCATATGGCCAAAACAATGGGGTTTTCTATGCCGAACGAACAATGTTTCATACGAACGAACAATGTGCCCATGAACATGAAAGTTGCCATTTTAAACTTTACAACAGTAAAGAAAAGCACATGGAGCAGCACGAACGTTAGAAGAATAAAGAATAGGAACACAGGACAACTACTTACTTTTTTGCAGCACTCTCCTGATCCTTCTGTACTGCTCATGCTCCCTTAATTTGAGGTCCGACCACTGCTTCCTGAGCTGATCCTTGGATCGTCATACCCCGAAATTCTTCTGCAGACTCTTGACTACTTTCGCTACGATCTTGGCCTTTCTGACATTGGGGTTGGGGTAAGGTCCATACTTCCCGTCATAGTCGGCCCTCTTCAGGATGTCCACCATCTCCAACATCTCCCCAAAGGACATATTTAAGGCCTTAAATCATCTCTTCCGGGATCGGGAGGTTTCTGGCTCCGGGCTTTCCTCCTCCTCCTTGCTGTAATTAGCACGCACCTGTTGTGTCTCCGCCATGTGCTCTTCCCCACGGTGCCGAACGCGAAGTGGCGGGGAATAGACTAGAAAGAACGTCAGGGGTGGGCAGAGTTTCACGCATGCGCAGTGTATATAAAGCATAACACGGAGTATTGGAGGCGCCGATCGTGATAACGAAGGTAAGATCTAAACTTGGGCCTATACTGCTTCTAGATTGAGGCCTATATTGTAACAAGATTAGGAGAGTTTCGCCTGACATTAGGGTTTGTCTTGTGTTGTGTCTTGCAGATAAAATGGATGGCTTCAATGACCACAACTTCCACCCCCTGTTCATAGACAAATACAGGGAGCTGCCCTGTCTATGGCAGATAAAACACCCCCAATACAACAATAAACAAAAGAGGCAGGCAGCGCTGGAGAAACTGCTGGAGTTGGTGAAGACGGTGGTCCCCACGGCAACCATCCCCTATTTAAAAGCCAAAATTGGTGGCCTGAGGAGCACTTATCTTAGGGAGGTCCAGGATTCCCAGAGATCAGGAGCTGCAGCAGATGACATTTATGTCCCCAGGCTGAAGTCAGGGAATCCCTCTCCACTCTTCCTTCCACTCTTCCTTTCACCCTATCTTCCACCCCAGCTGAGGCTTCCGATGTCCAACCTGGGACTTCCAGCCACAAAGAAGTGGGGGAGCCCAGCTGGAGCCAGGTATAGCATTGTTCTACAGATTTCTGGTCAATAAATATATGTATGATGTTTACTAGATGTTATTATTGATCACTAATTGCTGCTTTAATAAAGTGTATTACATATCAATAGACAGTAGTGAGCAAAAATAATTGGGACAAGAATGAAAAATGCTGGGCTCAGAATAATAGTCTGTTATATTTGTTAACTTTCAATTAGCAACAGTCATGAGGTGAAAATTGCGTGTGATTGATGAAGAAAAAAACTCAAACGATGTCCCTTTTTCATACACAGGAAGACCTCAGCCAGGAGGAGGCTCTGGAATGTGGCACACAGGAGGAGGCGGGGGTAAGTGGCAGCCAGGAGGAGGCGGGGCTAAGTGGCAGCCAGGAGGAGGCGGGCCTAAGTGGCAGCCAGGAGAAGGCCGGGACCAGTAGGAGCCTGACCGAATCACAGGTTCCTCCCTTCCACCTTCCAACCAAAAGACCCAGGAAGGGGAGTCACGTGCAGGATTCAGTGCTCAGGCTGATTAAGGAGGCTTCTGCGTCCCTCAGAGCCTTACCCACTACTGAAGAGGCCTTTGCCTGCATGGCTGCCACCAAACTGCAGGGCATGCAGGAGGGCCAACGCCTCGTGTGAGGACCCTCTTTATAAAGTCTTAACTAAGGGGGTGAGGGGCGAAATCACACCCAAAACCCACCTGTGTGAGTTGGACCATCCTCCTCCTCCTCCTGCCACAACTCCACCACCAGAGCCACAGCGTGGAAAGAAGCGTGGAAGGAAGACCAGAGAGTGATGACCTGGGTTCAGTCTGGTCTGGCAAAAGATGCAGGCTCTTGTATGACCACAGCCTGGGAACACAGATGTCATCTGCTGCTTTCATGATCTCTTGGACTTCTGGACCAGACTGCACCAATTTTGCAGTAAAATAATTGATGTGTGCCCTGGGGGCCAAAGGCTTCGCCAATTTCTGCTGTTTCTCCAGCATTGCCTCCCTCTTTGTTTGGTTCGGATCCCTTAATAAAGGATTTTTTGTTTCAATTATAATTGCCTATGTGTGTTTTCATTCAAAAAGGACAGTTTGTGAGGAGGCAGGTACATTTTAAAAATACAAAGTGAAATTAACAAGAGACACCAACACCAAGCAACCTCCTTGAGATTAAATAATACAAGATAATAATCGTGTTGTGGTAACCTGACACACAAAACACACCCAAAACTATTCTAGAGTAAAATAAATAAAAAAAACACGATCAGGCTTGAAAAAAATACAAACCAAAAAATATAAACATATTGCTTTTTTGTCAGATGTGACAAATCAAAATATATTGATGAAATCATGATAAACAATAAAGAAAGATGTTTGTAAGAACTCAGTGTGAATATGAGCAGCAAAACAACTTAATTCTTCTCACGTTATAAAGAAGAAGAGAGGAGGAGCCTGGTAATGGCGCCGTGCTGCACGCCGTGAGGATCCCGTGGTCTCACCCCTGCCTCAGAGATGGAAGACAAGCAGATGAGTGAGCGTTAGCAGCTCTCCCTCGTCCATCCCCCCCCTATAGAATCTGCGGCCTCAGTTCTCTTCTGCCCCTTGTTGCTTCCCCGGACAACCCCATAACACAAGCTGGACGACTTTACCTGTGTTGAGTGAGCCTGAGAGCAAGAGGGACGGAAATCTCGTGTCCCATCGGTAGTAGCTGTGGGTGGCGGTCGCCGGACTGAGACGTTGTCAGCGGCCGCCGGCTTCAGAGTTGGTGATGAGAAGCACTCGGTAGTCAGAGGGGGAGCTGGCGGAGTGGAACGAGAGGACGCCGGGCATTCCTGAGACTCGAAAGGCACCGACTAGACCCGAGCAGATCCGGAAACACCCGATTGATACACAGAAGAAGCTGCAAGACCGCAAAAAGCGACGGAATATCGCTGAGCGTCTCCAAGTGCCTCCCAACCTCTCAGAACCTTCTGGACTGCTAAGTATCACTTTTGATTACTTTTTTACTATGTTTAAAATGTGTATATAACAAGGGAGAGAAAAATTTAATTGAGAGGTAAGGTGGGGAGTGGGAGCAGAAGACAAAAGGAAAAAAAAAAAAGCTGTAAAGAATAAATAAAGGCATAAGACAAAAAGTGTGGCTAAAAGAGCCCAGGAAGAAGAAGAGAGAAGGCAGAAGGGAGAGGTGGAGGAGAAAACTGAAAAAGAAAGAAATTATAAGATACTAGGAGACTGTCATTTATCTGGCCCTGCACCTAGGCAATATTAAAGGGGATGAATACTTGGCGGAGAAAGGAAAGGAAGGTGGAAGGAGGAAAAGAGAGGGGGGTAATGGAAGACATCTAAAGGAAATAACTGGTCATAAAAGGACTGTGGTATACACATTTAGTCGTTATTTCAAGATACGCTATTGAATCTCATTGTTTGACACTACATGTTGAAAGAGTAACTTGCCATTGAAAGTTGTGGTTCACCTAGAGGAGCTGGGATTTTTTATTTTTATTTTTTTCTCAGAAATTACCCTAAAGAATTTATTTGAAAAGTGGTTTCTTGGGGTTTCCTTGGTTAACTGGGATGAGGGGAAAAACATCAAGAAGTGTGGGAGCAGTTGCCAAATCACCCAGGGCTAACTTAGGCCCAAGCCCTGGCCCCATGAACAGATACATATTGCAAGGAAACGGAGAAGGAGAAAGGCAACCTGGCATAAAGGGCCGACAGACAGACATAAGAGAGAATTATAATAAGGAGAAAAAGGGCCAGAACAAAACAGTAGTAGAAACTGGCCATCTCTCAGAACCTAGAATGGAACTGGAAATGGAGGGAGAAGAAAGAGGAAGGGAGAAAGGTCAACACGCGCTTCAGTTTGCAACAAAATATGACATGGAAAAAATGTTCGCGGCCCTAGAAAACTCCCTGAAAGCAGAGATGACAACATTACACAAAGATATGGGACATATTCTATCAAGAGTGGAAGAAGTGGAGACTAAAGTAGATTCGCACCTAAAAATGATAAAAGATCTGAAAAAGGAAATAAAGATATTGAAAAAGGAACAACAAGAACAAGCCTATAAAATAGAGGACCAAGAAAACAGAGAAAGAAGGAAAAATCTGAGAATTCGCGGTCTCCCCGAAGCTGAACAAGCAGAAAATCTAATAGGAAAAATGAACAATATGTTCAATGGTATATTGGGAAAGGAAGAATCTAATTTAATAAAGATAGAAAGAGCACACCGATTAAGAAAACCCCAAGGGCTCCCAACGGAAACACCAAGATATGTAATAGTCCGCTTTGAAAGATGGGAGGAAAAAAATCAAATCTGGAAGAATGTGAAGAGAAAATCACCAATAGAATATGCAGAAGCTAGGCTACAGATATTTCCTTGTCAAAAGAAGTTTATTGAGTATACAATGTTATAAAGATACATAAAGTAAGTTTACAAGGATCTATAAAGTAAGCTCATTGTTTTACAGTAGGGTTTATATAGGTAAATATCATGAAATTTCAAATATTAAACATTGGGTTGACGTAAACCTAAATTAAAGATATATATAATTTCCTTAGTTACTTTTGTAGGTATTTAAATGATTTATACCTACTATACATATTGTTTACAAGTAGAGTGTATATAGGTCAAATAAATTCTGATAATGAGCTTTAATCGTAAGGTGGAGAAAAGGAAAGAGAAAGAAGAAAAAGGGTTGAAAGGTAGAGGTATGGTCCACAAGGTTGTCCCGCTCGTCAGTTTATTATTCTTTTTAGTTCTCTTTGAAGCCTTAGAATGGGTGTCTCTGTAAGTCATTTAATCTGTTACCATGGCAACAGGACAGAGTCATTGAAGTTTGACAGGAACTGTTGTTTTATCCAAGGATGCCAAAGTTTTTCAAATTTTGGAATTTGATTTTGATCGATGGCTACCATCTTAGCATGGGACATTGTATTATTCATTCTGTGAATTGTTTCTGCTAGTACCAATGTAGGAGATTTCCATGCCTTGGCCACTGTTTGTTTTGCAGCCGTTATTAGTTGGATCATAAGTTTGAATTGAGAGAGTGTTAACCATTCCGGTTTTGGATTAAGTAAAGTTAAATATGGATCTGGTTGTATTATTTTGTTAAATATTTTAGATGCAATCACGAAGACTTCCTTCCAGAAGGTTTGGATTACTGGGCACGTCCACCATATGTGTAAATATGTGCCTATTTCTGGGCATCCTCAAAAACAAAGAGCTGAGGTATTAGGTGAATATTTTGCCACTCTAGCGGGTACAAGGTACCAGCGAGTTAGGACTTTATAATTTGTCTCCAGTGCTAAGATGTTGGGTGAAGATGACTTAGATGTGAGCCATATGTTAGACCAGTCCGTGTCTTCTAAAGTTCGTCCCAGGTCCTCCTCCCACCTCTGAACGTAAGAGGGTCTATTAAGATTTGCTACTCCATATAATTGATTATAAAGTGATGAAATTGTACCTTTAGCAAATGGATCTTTTGTACAGATTGATTCAAAAATGGATAATTGGGATAATGGTGTATCCCCCTTTAGGAATGGTGTATAGAAATTTTTGATTTGGAGATATCTAAATATCTCAGAGTTTGGTAGATCATATTTTTCTCTAAGCGATGGGAATGAAAGGAATGATTTAGATGCTATGAAGTCATTTAGTGTCTGAATGCCTGATGTTGTCCAAGCTTTAAAAGAATTTGGGTAGATCCATGCCGGATAAAAGGCCGGATTTCTGATAAAAGAAAGGAGAGGATTGTGTGGAGATTGTAACTGATATTTGATTTTTAGTTTATCCCAGAGAGATAAGAAGTGTTTAGTTATGGGATTATGAATTTTAAAGCGGTCTTTAGGATCAAGCCATAATAAATTTGATATTAATAGAGGGTCATTTTCTGAAGCCTCTATAAATACCCATAATGGGATTTCCTGTTTTGCATGGTATTTGGACAGACTGGCCAAATGTGCTGCTCTGTAGTAGTTAGTAAAATTAGGGTATCCCAGGCCTCCTTTATTTTTGGGAAGATGTAGTGTGTGTATAGGTATACGTGGTTTAGAAGAGCCCCACATAAACGAAGTTGCTCTTTTTTGTACTGTTCTCAAAAAATAGGAAGGAATTGGAATAGGGAGGACTCTGAATAGATAAAGCAATTTGGGTAGAATAGTCATTTTGATTGCATTAATCTTCCCTATCCAGGAAAGGAAGTTGCGACCATTGTTTTATTAGATTTGTGATCTGTCTTAATACAGGAGGATAATTGGTTGAGAATAAGTCAGAATGAGATGCTGTTAAATGAATTCCAAGATATGGGATTGATTTTTCTGCCCATGTGAATGGGAGTGCAGCCCTAGCCGGGATCAATTCCATGTTTGTGAGTGAAATATTAAGCACTAGGCATTTCTTAGGATTAATCATAAGGCCGGATAGGGCTGCAAATCCATCAAGAGCTGGTATTAAGTTAGGACCTGAGACCTGTGGTGATGATAGAAAAAGTAATATATCGTCTGCAAATATACATAATTTGTGTGTAATACCTCCTACTTCAATGCCAGTTATAGTTTGGTTTGTTCTGATGTATTGGGCCATGGGTTCAAGTATAAGGGCAAATAATAAGGGAGATAATGGGCAACCCTGTCGGGTACCTCTTTCGATATTAAAGGCTTCAGATTTGTATCCAGCATATTTTTTATAGGCTTTGGGTTTATTATATAATGCTTTGATCCATGTTAAAAAGTGGGGTCCAAAACCCCATTTTTGTAATGAATATTGCATATATTGCCAGGATACTGTCTCAAATGCCCTCTTAATATCGAGAGACAGAAAACATAAAGGGATTTTCCGTTTTTTAGCAATATGTGCCAATAACACTGCCCTGCGTATATTATCGCCTGCCTGTCTATTTGGCATGAAGCCTACTTGATCTCTATGTATTAATTTTCCAATAATGCTATTGAGGCGTTTTGCTATTATTTTTGCTAATAATTTAATATCGAGGTTTAACAGAGAGGCCGATAATTCACACAGGAAGTATCATCAGAAAGGGGTTTTGGGATCATACAAACAATTGCCATTAGTGTTTCTTGCCGAAAAGAATGTCCCTCTAGAAGTTTGTTAAAAGTTTCAGTGAGAATGGGAGAGAGTATTTCTGAGAATGTTTTATAGTATAAAGCCGAGTAGCCGTCTGGGCCTGGTCTTTTGTTAAGTTTTAGGTCTTTTATGGCGTTAGCAACTTCATCTATAGTTATAGGCTCATCCAAACTGCTTTTTTGATTCTGAGATAACTCAGGTAAGGTTATTTTTGAGAAGAAGGATTCAGCCTCTGTAGGATTAAATTCATTGTTTGTCTTGTATAAAGTTGCGAGATGTGAGTGAAATTTATGGACTATTTTAACTGGATTACAAGTGTAAACATTTTTTGATAATTTCAAACGTATTGGTTTGAAAGATTTGTTAGTTGAATTTAATGCCCGAGCCAAATATGTACCTGGTTTGTTTGTATTCATGTAGAAATTGTGTTTGGAGCGTTTGAGGGATTTATCAACTGACTCAGTGAGAAATAGATCGTATTCCAATCTAGATTTTTCCAGATGAGATTTTGTACTCTGAGATGGATTATCTTGGAATGATATGTAGGCTGCATTAAAATTGAGTTCTAGTTTTTTTGCTAGATTTTTGCGTTCCCGTTTAAATAGTGTCATTTGTCTTTGTATTGTACCACGCAAGACAGGCTTATGAGCTTCCCACAGTGTTATTGGGGAGATGTCTGTTGTATTATTAATTGATATGTATTCCTTTAAAGCTTGTTCAATGGCCATCTGATGTAGTGGGTGTTTGAGCATTATGTCCGGTAAGTACCACGTTGGGTCATGCGCTTTTGGTATGGCTGAGGCTATAGTAGTGTATACTGCATTATGGTCAGACCACGGAATCGGAATTATATCTGATGCAATCATTTCTGGTATCATTCCTATTGTTAGAAAAATATGATCTATTCTGGTGAAGGTTTGATGAGGGTGCGAGAAATAAGTGAATTTCTTTTTCATTGGGTTACTTTCTCTCCACGAATCTACCAGATTGTATTTGGAAAGAAGTTGAGAAAAAGGTAATCTAGAGGTTATTTTGGATGGTGTAAAAGGTGATTTATCTAGAAATGGGAGGAGGACCTGGTTCGAATCCCCACACATTATCACTGTTCCTATTTTGTGTGTATTAATCACTTGTAATATATGTGAGAGGAATGGTGTAGGTTGTTTGTTAGGATAGTAGTAGGAAATCACCGTGATTGCTGTATCCATTATATAACCCATGAGTATCAGGTATCTACCTTCTGGGTCTTTAATTTCTGATGATAAGGTGAATGGTGTGGATCGGTGAAATGCAATTAGAGTTCCCCTTTGCTTGGTACAGGCAGAAGCCGTGTAAATCTGTTGATAAAAAGGAGAAATATATTTTGGAGTAGAATCTTTGGTGAAGTGTGTTTCTTGGAGGCATACTATGTGAGCCTTCTTGTTATGGAAAGTACGGAAGGCTTTGGTCCTTTTTTGAGGGACATTTATTCCCTGAACATTCAGGGAAAGTATATTCAGTGGTGCCATGGCAATAGATCAAATAGTTTTGACTTACTTTTTGTTATGCAGAGCTGACTGCGCAGATCAACCTGTGTGGACTGAAGAGATGAATAGATAGAAAAGAAACCAGTGAATTCTGGAGTAAAGAGTAAACAAAAAACATATGAGATTAGATGATACATTGTATAAATTATTTTTTGCAAGTAATCACAATTTACCCGTGAAAGAGAATAAATATCTCTCTCAGGGGAATAAGTGCCTTCGTCACACTCCCACATAATATGGTTGGGAGAATGAGGAGGGCTAATGGGGGTACACGGATCTTCCGCTTACAGGAGAGAAGTGCTATGTCAAAAGACATCAAAATGATGTTTCATTAATTGGAGTGCAGAATATAGTTTTTGTTGAAATTATTTATTCCAGGGTGGTTGTATATGGTTAGTCTTGCCCTAGGCTAAATAATTCAGTTAGAAAGGTACTGTTAATAACTTTGGTATTGATGAAGATAGTTTGAATTATTTTGGGATTTTAACCCTTTTAGAGTAAACAATTACATATTTTATTCATATGTAACTGTTTAGATATGTTAACTCATAAAATTGAGGTTGTATTGCTTCAGATTAGAATAAACAAAAACATAATTCTAGGAACTAGTTAGGTAATAATATATTTGTTTTAAGAAAAGAAAGAAAAAGCTTCCATTACTTCTGGATTATTGAACATATTTGTCCTAAAAAGTAATAAATCTATTGTTATTACCTGATAATATATAACTGAACAAGAATTTCCTTATTTCACTTATATATTCTAAGGCTATATGAATCAGAAGTAATAAGAAATATAACTGGAATGTAACATGATCCCACACAGTGTGTGACTATCAGAATGCAGTTACATTCAGTTATAAATATAGGTTTTTTATAGAGAACCATCTCTTAGTATAATAAATGAAGAGATATTAGGAATTAGGATGTCAGTACATTGAATCTTCTTGGTCCATGGATGATGTGGCATAACGGCCTCTTTTGTGAGAATTATGATTCCCATTTTGTTCTGAAATTTTCTGGGTGCTGCCTGAAGGTGAAGATGATGCCATTCTTCTGCGTGTGGGAGAGTTGCTGCTTGTAGGTTCTATCAGATTTAATTTTAAAAGGGTTTGTTGTAGTTCATCTGCTGATCTGCTTCTGTAAATTGTACCTTGGTAGTTAAATCTGACTGAAAAGGGGAAGCCCCATTGATACATAATGTTGTGGCGTTGCAGTTCCATTAGTTGGGGTTTCATGGATCGTCTTTTAGTAATAGTAAGTTGGGATAGGTCAGCAAAAATTTGATAATTGTGTCCTTGAAAATTAAGTTCCTTTTTTTCTCTTGCAGCAATTAGTATTTGTTCTTTCGTTCTGTAATAATGAAATTTTGCGATTATATCACGTGGGGGTCCATCTTTCTTTTTGGCTGTGAGGGCTCTGTGTACTCTGTCCAGTTCTAAACGTTCAATAGGGATATCTGGCTTTAGTTCTTGTAATAGAGCAGTAATAGTAGATTGCAGGTCTGTCACAGTTTCAGGTATTCCCCCTATGCGCAAGTTTGAACGTCTGGCTCTATTTTCGTAATCTTCGAGCTTAGTTTGAAGTATTAAATTCTCTTTTTTTAATTGTTCCAATTCTGTTATATTTTCTTGGGTTGTAATTTCAATTTCATCCATTTTTATTTCTAAGGCAGCGGTGCGGTTTCCCAGCTCTCTTATTTCTTTGGTTAGGCTTTTTGTTATTTGGTCTGAGGTTTGTTTTAAAGCCTTATGAAGCATCTTTTCAAACTGTAATAATATTACTGGGGATGCTGAGGAGGCTTGTGGAGAAGTTTGTGAGAGGATTTGTTCTGTATCTGACTCAAATGGAGAGTCTTGCTGTGACATTTTCTGTCTGTGAGAGCGCCCTGATGCTGTATCTTGTGAGGTGACTGGAGCTGCGTGCCTGTGAGCTCTTTGTGAGGTGATTTTTATTTCTGCCACGGTTTCCTCCCAGTACCATATTTCCTGCCCAAACTTTCACAGTTTGTTCCCTGGGGCAAAAAGGTTCAAATGGATACCTTTTGAGCCTGCAGGCTCCGCTTTGTCCTTCTCTTCTCTCCTCAGCGGTGTGGAGCTCTAACAATGCATGTCTGCCCTGCTAGGCTCCGCCTCCTGCCCCCCGGCTACAGATATTTCAAGACCTGTCCCAAGTAACGTTAAGAAGAAGAAGGACACTAAGACCTCTACTGAACATTCTCCAGGAGCAGGAAATTCAATACAACTGGGGCTTTCCAGCATGCTTAATAGCAAAGAAGAATGGAAGAAGTGCTAGGCTAAGATTTATAGAAGAGATACCAGACTTCTGCAATAAATTAGAAATCCCGTTACCAGTAATTGGTAGAAATGTAAATAGACAAGAACAAACAGAGATACGAGAGGATCTTCAATGGCAATTAAGCTCTAGGAACAGAACACATGAAGCTGAGCCCCAAAGGGAATAAGTGTTTGAACAGTAACGTGAGAATCTATAATGACAAGATGTGTAGCCTTTAAGCTGGGGGGGGGGGGTTGGGAGGGGGGCGGGCTGTGGCGAAGGGTGAATGAAGGGAGAAATAGAAAAAGAGGCTAGGGAAAAAAAAAATATATATATATATAAGAAGAGGCAGGAGGGGGAGATAGGAATACACGGTGTGATCAGGGGGCTACCCTCTCTCAATAGAGTAGAGAGGGGCTCAAAGCTTCTTACAGATTTCCACCTCAGACCTAGTAGAGTAGTGGGGGCAGAATTGAGCCCCATAAAACAAAAGTGCTCACTGCTCTAGAGACCACGGGGTCAAAGCACCCTCACCAGGGAGGGGGGGTAGTAGGGAGTTGGGGGGGATGGGAGGGGGGAGTTGGGGGGGATGGGAGGGGGAAAGGGAGGGAGAGATCTGGTTTGCACAGGTTACTATTATGCTCAGTCACTTCAAAACGAGGTTGTAGAGATAAAAACAAACATTCCTTGCAAGGGTTTTTAAAATAAGCTCCAAATCGTATCGATCGTTCCGTGCTTGCGCCATGCGTGTCTACCCTATGACCGTTTCATCAAAAATGACGTCATCAGGGGCGTGCCCCTGATGACGTCATTTTTAACGAAATGGTCGTAGGGTAGACATGCATGGCGCAAGCACGGAACGATCGATACGATTTGGAGCTTGCGCGGAATGATCAATACCATTTGGAGCTTATTTTAAAAACCCTTGCAAGGAATGTTTGTTTTTTTGCATGTTTTATGCATGCTTCTCGTAAATTTTAAATAAAGGAAGGTAAAAGGCTCTCTGCACTATTGGAGTTTTTTTTTCTCTCCCTGGATATATTTTTTTTTATCGCTGTATGCGATCCCCGTTCATGGGAGCCTCATTGGACATCTATGGTGTATGCATGAGGGGAGAATTCCATTGATGTGTACTCACCATCCCAGGAAGTAAGTGAATTGAGGTGTCTTTGAGAGGGATGTCCTCTCTGAACGACTGTGGATCGATTGTTGGAGGGAGTATCCAAGGATTCCACCATTGATTCTACTAAGCCTATTGAAAGGGCTCTTTGGTAAGCCTTTAATCCTACTAAGGTGACGGGCAACATATGTGGTGAATGTTACATCTATACATCTGCAGTGAAGTCACCATACTATATTATAATATAATTTCTGGACATTATCTTTTTGGTCTTTGGTAGTCTCATTAATTTGGGCAATTCAGACCATCTTATGTTTATGGATACGGTTGAATATTTTATTTTATTTATTTTTGTTTGTATTTTTTGTAATGATACCACTTTAATCACTGTGTTTGAATGTCACAATTTACATTTTTTTCCAGTGCTGCACTTTTTTCTACATGTTCCATCTGTGCCCAATATCAGGGTTATAGTGTTTAGCTGCAGGACATGTTTCAAAAGTTTTTTTATCATTTAAATCACATTCACATTTTCACCTAGCGCACATTTTTTTCTCTTTTATAATTAATATCCTTGAGTGGCCCAGCCAGAACCCAGACTTGAACTCGATTGAACATCTCTGGGGAGATCTGAAAATGGCACTAACGCTGCCCATCCAATCTGATGGAGCTTGAGAGGTCCTGCAAAGAAGAATGGGAGAAACTGCCCAAAAATAGGTGTGCCAAGCTTGTAGCATTATACTCAAAAAGACTTGAGGCTGTAATTAGTGCCAAAGGTGCTTCAACAAAGTATTGAGCAAAGGCTGTGAATACTTAGGTACATAAAAAAAAAAAAAAAAAAGATTTCAACCAAACTTCTTTTACGTTGCCATTATGGGGTATTGTTGGTCAAATTTGGAGGAAAATAATGAATTTATTCCATTTTGGAATAAGGCTGTAACATAACAAAATGTGGAAAAAGTGGAGCGCTGTGAATACTTTCTGGATGCACTGTATATCTCCCTTTGTTTTCAGGCTATTTTGTCCTGTGCACGCTCCCTATCCCCCACTGATGCACCTCTGCTTTTTGCATACTATAATGTGCATAGACCTGAATGTGTCTACACATGGATGTGTAGTCCTTCTCAGGGACGAGCAGGAAAGAGTTGCTACATTCACAGAGAACAAATGTAGCCACCCTACAACTGGAAGTCTGAGAATAGCAGAAAAATGCTTGTATTTGAGAGATGTAACAAAGGAACGGAGAGACATGGAAAGTACATTCTACTTATATTTCAACATATTTAATTTATTTTATAAAAAAATGTGAATTTAGTGTCACTTTAAGCTTTACAAATAGAAATATCCTCAGATCAATAGCCATATATGATTGTTCTGGCACGTGTTAAAATAAAGTGACTATGTATGACAAAAATAACATACTGCATACAGGGTTTACCTTCTAATCGCTTACCTTCCTCTCTCCATAAGCATATGCACATGCACTTAATCTGATTGTTAGATCTAATGAGCAGGAACCTCTTATTCCTCCTGTATCGAAATGTATTGTAACTGTACTGTCACCCCTTATGTTGTAAAGCACTGTGCAAACTGTTGGCTCTATATAAATCTTGTATAATAATAATAATATACCTGTTCATATCACAGTTTTCTGTTACCAAGCTCATCTGGTGTCCAGATCATACTTGACCAGGTTGCCTAATGATTAATGTTGGTAGATTAATTTTGTTTTCAAGGTTGAAGGGGCTGTGGCCAAACTTCTGAATATAATGGACTCACTGAATAAAAAGGGCTCATTCACATTTTTAGTAAGACTGAATGCATAGGAACTTGCATATAGAATTGTAAGATCTCTGCCATAAAGGACAATAGGATTAAATTTTATTTTATTTTATTTGTATTTATTTTTTTTAAGTCCTGCATGCAGCATTTTTGCTGAAACTGAACTGTATGATTACTGCATAAAAATGTACAATACATACAGTATCTCACAAAAGTGAGTACACTCCTCACATTTATGTAAATATTTTATTATATCTTTTCGTGTGACAACATTGAAGAAATTACACTTTGCTACAATGTAAATTAGTGAGTGTACAGCTTGTATAACAGTGTAAATTTGCTGTCCCCTCAAAATAACGCAACATACAGCCATTAAAGTGGTTGTAAACCCTCCTCGACAAGTTTATCTATTCATAAAGTTGATAACACAGGCAGCTGATCGCTGTCTGTGAAAGTGTACTTACTGCTGTCTTTTCCAAGGAAATTGTCTTTTAATCTTAGATGACATAATGCGGGATTGCGCAGTAGGATTGGTCATTAATGGCACCTAAAGTGTGCCATTTCTGTATTAGCTGCATGTCGGGAAATGTCTGTGGACGGGCTTCCTCTCTGAACGGCACAGAGGAGAAGTCTCGCGATGCCGCATTGTTTATCTCCTTCCTGATACGGTGCTACGGCGCATGCGTGAGTTTCCTAAGGGATACAGAGTAAGGGCGGAAGTGACATCCAGAAAGGATTCAGCAAACAGCACATAAAATGGCACGGCCA
This sequence comes from Aquarana catesbeiana, assembly GCF_042186555.1. NCBI lineage: Eukaryota > Metazoa > Chordata > Amphibia > Anura > Ranidae > Aquarana > Aquarana catesbeiana. Next base: position 78,542,192 of record NC_133336.1, read on the forward strand.
ATACCCGGAAATGAAGATAATCTAAAGACCCTAAAAAAGGTATTTGCAGACCTCGTTTTAGGCCGATTTCTATCTATTATACCTTGTAATGAGCTATTGTGTGTTAGAATTTGAAAAATAAGAAAAATCAGCCAGGGTTTACTTCCTCTTTAATGTCTAAACTGCTGGCAACAAAAGTGAGTACACTCCTAAGTGAAAATGTCCAAGCTGGACCCAAAGTGTCAATATTTTGTATGGCCGCCATTATTTTCCCGCACTACTATAACCCTCTTGGGCATGGAGTTCACCAGAGCTTCACGGGTTGCCACTGGAGTCCTCTTCCACTCCTCCTTGACGACATCACGGAGCTCGTGAAGGTTAGAGACCTTGCGCTCCTCCACCTTCCATTTGAGGATGCCCCACAGATGATCAATAGAGTTTAGGTCTGGAGACCTGCTTGGCCAGTCCATCACCTTTACCCTCAGCTTCTTTAGCAAGGCAGTGGTCGTCTTGGAGGGGTGTTTGGGGTTGTTATGTTGGAACACTGGCCTGCGGCCCAGTTTCTGAAGGGAGGGGATCATGCTTTACTTCAGTATGTCACAGTACATGTTGGCATTCATGATTCCCTCAATGAACTGTAGCTCCCCAGTGCCGGAAGCTCTCATGCAGCCCCAGACCATGAGACTCCCACCGACAGAAAAATCTCTCTCCTGCGCTTGAGTGACTAAAACCTCAATGAAGATAAGGCCAAAAAGCTTCTGTGATATCTGCCGTCTTGCAGCCCTCTTCAGAACATTGGGTTATTCATGGACTACAAGAGGTTAAAAAGAAAAACAACAAAAGATGAATACTCACAAACGAGCATGTACGTTAAACATGAACAATAGCTGCAGGTACGCAGTAGCGGACATCAATACGTAATCGGGACCTGGACATCCAATTGATGGGGCGATGGCTTACGCGTTTCTGGGGAGAACCCCTTTCCTCAGAGCCTAAGCGGGTAGTAACTCCTCGCAAGTGGGAGCTCCTCCATTTATGTGTGTAGGCATATGACCATGTGACAGCCAGCACCAGCCCACAAAAAGCCACTCCCACCCACCCAGACCCATCCCTCCAAGGAATATGGACCCACCCTGATGTCACTAAACCACCACAATAAAAACATATAGGTGATAGTCCACATAAGTCTAGGGCCCAGGTGTGCCAATCCATCATTCATGAATAGGTCAATGGTGGAAATGAGTAAAGCATATTGGAGATTGATGAACCATATAAGTAGTAACATACTTGACATTTTAGGGAAACACAGGTGGTCTGACTAGAATCGTATAATAAGGACACGTCCCATATAGAAACAGTGGATGGGCAGAGGTAGCCAAGCAATAGCACCATTCCTAATACTCCCACAGTAAGCCGCACATTCAAGGACGTTAAAAAGGGGATCACACTTACTTGGATGTATGTCAGGGGGTCGTCAGATGTCTATCGCTGGTGGAACGCACGCCGCCTAGATAGACCAGAAGTGCGGACGCGTTTGTGCTCCACTAGCAAGTTCCGGTTACCCTAGATGTCATCTCGCTCGCGCCTGCGCAATGGACCCGGAAGTGTAGGTGGATGTGCGTTCCACACGCTCCCACCGGCCAATGCGACCTAGACGCTCACTCAGAGCGATGATGTGAGGATGCGCACGCATCCCCACTGTAGAGGCACATCTACAGCCCCAAATGTAGGATGTGGTCATCCCCTGGAATGACTCACCCGTACAGGGGAGAGAGAGCGAGACCTTAGAGAGGAGGAGGAAGGGTAAAAGGGAGGGGGGGGGAGGGAAGGGGGGGGAGCAAAATAAAGGGGGCTGATGCTGGAGACCCATGGAACTGCACATAAAGTACAGACACACCAAATGGAAGAAATCAGACTCACGAGATGTTCGCCAGAAAATCCCCAAAACAGGCTAACGTGAATTCATTGTAAACAGCAAAGAATATATATATATATATATATATATATATATATATATATATATAATGAAATAAATTAAAATAGGCGTACAAATATATATATATATATATATATATATATATATATATATATATATATATATATATATATATATATATATATATATATATATATTACAATAAAAACCACCACATCTTACATAATTAGTCATATTGTCATATTATCATATCATCACATATATGACCCTATCTGCAGAATCTAGATACGTGTATCCACACACACGCACGTCTCCTCAACAAGTATATATTAAATGGTATTGGATATGAATGAGACGACATAATCCAACATTAATTAATCTAAAATAGCGAGTATTAAAGTATAGTAATTAAAATATATAATACTAATAATAGAAATAACCAAAAGATGATAGAAGTAGTATTAAAATAGAACCAAAATGATTCTCATTAATAGGTGATGGATAGTAAATTAATAGATGATAGTGGTATCATAGCAGTTCATAAGCTATAGAGGGATAGACCCAACTCCTATGCAAAGTTGTAAAGTTGTACACTCGTATCTACCCATTCTAATATACATATGGAAATATTATAAAACAGGATATATATATATATATATATATATATATATATATATATATATATATACGCATATATATATGTGTATGCCAATGGGGCCACAATGGACCATAGAACACCTAAAAGTGGGTGTTAGAAGCCTGATATGGGATGCTCTAGCACCATAGACCCACCGATATCTACTAAATTGCTAAAGATGTAGACTGTACCCAATGCAGAAACCACATATACTGTTGCAAATACATATAAAATATACTAAAAACCATATCAGTGAAATATAAATTATATATATTGACTGTAGGCAAGACACACTTGTCTTTGTACTCCTCACCTGGTTGCTTCCATACACACTTGACGCCATCTGAACCAAACAAGTTTATCTTGGTCTCATCAGACCACAGGACATGGTTCCAGTAATCCATGTCCTTAATCTGCTTGTTTTCAGCATACAATTTTTGGGCTTTCTTGTGCACTATCTTTAGAAGAGGCTTCCTTCTGGGACGACAGCCATGCAGACCATTTTAAATGCAGTGCGCTGCGTATGGTCTGAGCATTGACAGGCCGACACCCCACCCCTTCAACCTCTGCAGCAATGCTGGCAGCACTTATACGTCTATTTCCCAATGTCAACCTCTGAATATGATGCCGAGCACTTGCATTCAACTTCTTTGGTGGACCATGATGAGGCCTGTTCTGAGTGGAACCTGTCCTGTTAAACCAGTGTATGGTCTTGGCCACCGTGCTGCAGCTCAGTTTCAGGGTCTGGGAAATATTCTTATAGCCTAGGTCATTTATGTAGAGCAATAATTCTTTTTTTCAGATCCTCAGAGAGTTCTTTGCCATGAGGTGCCATCTTGAACTTCCAGTGACCAGTATGAGAGAGTGAGAGCGATAACACCAAATTTAACACACCTGCTCCCCATTCACACCTGAGACCTTGTAACACTAACAAGTCACATGACAACGGGGAGGGAAAATGGCTAATTGGGCCCAATTTGGACATTTTCACTTAGGGGTGTATTCACCTTTGTTGCCAGGGGTTTAGACATTAATGGCTGTGGTGAGTTATTTTGAGGGGACAGTAAATTTACACTGTTCTATAAGCTGTGCACTCACTACTTTACATTGTAGCAAAGTGTCATTTCTTCAGTGTTGTCACATGAAAAGATATAATAAAATATTTACAAAAATGTGAGGAGTGTACTCACTTTTATGAGATACTGCATGTTTTACATGAATTTTAGTACTGGTTATGTACCCCATTTCCCTTGAAAACTTACTCAATGCATTAAAATGTATAAAACAATTTATACAATTTTTAAAAAAGGAACTGTGTAAAATTCCATGTAACATACATGTGTTTTTTTTTTCAAAACATGTGAACCAGCCATTAGTGTAGGCATTTAACACCAAACATGAGAAGGATTAGTTCATATAAACAGTATAAACCCTTCATCATAAAAACATAGAGTGTCAGCAGGACAAAAATTAACTGATCAATCGATTCTGTCTTTTTTTAATCTATGGGATTTTTTGTTCGTTTATTTATTTATTTATTTTTTTGTAGATTTATGTAGTGTAGACTTTTGTTTATCTCAGGCATGTTTAAATGTATTTACTGCTGACTACCAAGCTAAAGATCAAAAATATACAGTTTTTAGTTTCATTTTTATATATAAAGTTTATCAAAACAAATGCATGATGTCAGAACATAGATTACATTTTAATTTTTTTTTTTTACTTGAATTGAATTAAGCCAGTTACAATAAATGCCGTAGTCATAAAAACTTGGCAGCAGAGGGCGTTAGATACTACAGTACTGTATATATTTCTGGTGCAGTAACTCTAAGTATTACATAATTTTTACTTCAAACATATTCTCAACTGTAGTTACAAGTGGCTTTGCTGGAGATTTACCAACAAATATATAGAGTGTGCCACCTAAAAATTAGTGTGTTAATGCAAAAATATAAAATTAATATACAGTAGGACAAGATGGACAAAAACTAGGGATTTAGAACACAAATGAGCTAATGATCAATTAGAACAGCTTTTCTCAACCCTTTTAGCAGGAACACTTAGGCTCCATGCACACTAGTGCACTTAAGCTAAAAAAAAAATGCTGGATAAAAAACACGGGTAATGGCTTTTTAATGGCATTTTAGCAGCGGTATTGTTTTATTAGCGTTTTTGCAGTTCCTTTAAAAAAAATTCTGCTGAAAAAAACGCTTTATTTCACAAATATATATATATATATATATATATATATATATATATATATATATATATATATATATATATAATTTGTGAAATAAAGCGTTTTTTCAGCAGAATTTTTTTTAAAGGAACTGCAAAAACGCTAATAAAACAATATTTATATATATATATATATATATATATATATATATATATATATATATAATATATATATATATATTTTTTTTTTAATTGATGGGAGGGCTGGCAGGCGAGGGCAGTATGATGGGGTGAAGGGAAGTATGACAGGAGGGGTTGCAGTAGAGGGCAGTAGTTTGATGGGAGGGAGTGGCAGTGGAGGGCAGTATGATGGGAGGGGTGGCAGTGGAGGGCAGTATGATGGGAGGGGTGGCAGTGGGGGGAAGTATGATCGGAAGGTTGGCCGTGGAGGGCTGTATGGTGGGGTGGAGGGCAGTATTATGGGAGGGGATGGCAGTGGAGGGCAGTATGATGGAGGGAAGTATAATGGAAGGGGATTCAGTGAGGGCAGTATGATGGGAGGGGTGGTAGTGGAGGGCAGTATGATGGGAGGAGGTGGTAGTGGAGGGCAGTGTGATGGGAGGGGTGGCAGTGGGGGGGAGTATGATGGGGTGGTGGGCAGTATGATGGGAGGGGTGGCAGTGAAGGGCAGTATGATGGGGGAGAGCAGTATGATGTGAGAGGGTTGCAGTGAAGGGCAGCATGATGGGAGGAGTAGCAGTGAGCAGTATGATGGGGTTAAAAGGCAGTATAATTGAAGGGGGGCAGTGAGAGCAGTATGATAGGAGGGGGTGTACTGGAGGGCAGTATGATGGGAGGGGGTGTACTGGAGGGCAGTATGATTGGAGGGGGGTAGTGGAGGGCAGTATGATGGGAGGGGTGGCAGTGGAGTGCGGTATGATGGGGAGGGGGGTAGTGGAGGGCAGTATGATGGGGAGGGGGGTAGTGGAGGGCAGTATGATGGGGAGAGGGGTAGTGGAGGGCAGTATGATGGGGAGGGGGGTAGTGGAGGGCAGTATGATGGGAGGGGGGTAGTGGAGGGCAGTAGGATGGGAGGGGTGGTAGTGAAGGGCATTAGGATGGGAGGGGTGGCAATAAGGGGCAGTATGATGGGAGGGGTGGCAGTGGAGGGCAGTATGATGGGAGGGGGGATAGTGGAGGGCAGTATGATGGGGGGTAGGGGAGGGCAGTATGATGGGAGGGGGGCAGTATGATGGGAGGGGGTACTGGAGGGCAGTATGATGGGAGGGGTGGCCTGGGGGTTAATAATAAAGCGAGTCTCGGCTAGCAGTACACCAGGCAGTGAGGGACAGCGGCAGCATTTTTAGGGGGCACCAGATCGGCTCAGGTGGCAATTCCGGGACATTGCATTGTCCCAGAATGAAGGTGCCCGGGACGCGGGACAGACCTGCCAAGGCGGGACTTTCACAGGCAATCCGGGACTGTTGGGAGGTATGGGTTTAGATATAAGGACAAATAAAATACAGTGATACCTCGGTTCACAAACAACTCGGTTCACGAACAGAAGAGTTCACAAAAATTTGCTTTGGTTCGCGTACATGTGCTGCGGCTATCATGCCTGCTCTGACACATTCATATTGAGAAGAGCAGTGCAAGATGAGAGTCTTAGGAGAACCAGTCCACTCAGATAGGGGTTTCTGCCCCCTGACTACCATGAGGGTGGGCTCACTTGATTGGGAATCATGGAAAAACAGTTCATATGAATTCAACTTTATAATCCCCTTAGATGATCTTTTCCTGGATGCACAGTGCTGTTTTCTAGCCCCTAGATTAGTCATTTAAACTGGAGTTTGGGATAGTTTCAAACAAGTATTAAAGAGGAGCTATAGTTTTTTTTGTTTTTGTTTTTTTTTTTGTTTTTCTTGTTTTTTAGATGTACACATGAAAGAGGTCAGCTTAATGTAAAAAAACGTATGTAATATATGTTTAAAATCCTTTTTTTTTTTTTTTTTTTTTTTTGTACATGCATTCCATAATTTTACTGTGTGTGTGTGTGTGTGTATATATATATATATATATATATATATATATATACAGAAAAGTTCAGAATGGATTAACCTGATTTACATTGAACCCTATGGGAAAATTTGCCTCGGTTCGCGACCAGAGTTGTTTCACGAATCAAGTTAGTGAACCGAGGTACTAGGAAAGAGGTGTACAAAGCATATTTGCTGCTTAATATGACATTATTTTGAGTGAAAACAATGAAACAAAGCTAATAAAGATCATGGCTAGAAAACAAATACAGATAGTGAATAGTGTTTCCTCACACTGGTAGTGAGTGGAAAAGCGCCTGCATATGTTGGTGGTCAGATGAGACTGCCATCTTATATTGATGGTCGCTGAAGTGTCCCCTTACATTGGTGGTCAGTGGGTGATGAACCCTTTTATATTGGTGATCACTGAGAGAAGCGACCAGAGGCTCAAATAGGCTCTAATTGGTGATCACGGGGAGAAGCGCCAGAGGCTCTAATAGGCTTCAAAATAGGGTGGGCTCGAGGCGCAGAGAGTGTGCCCCGATCCCACCCAATTGTGCGACAATAGCAAATTAATTTTCACACTAATGTTCCTCTCCACCAATCAGGAGGCAGGTCATCAGGTTTTCCGGTTGGCCAAAGCGCCAGGTGCCTGCCGTTTAGGAAGAGGAGGCACGAGCAGAGGAGACACATGCTGGACTCGAGGAAGGACACCTGCGGCGACGCCGCTGCTCTGGAGGAGACCCACTCAGGAGGATCTGTGATGCTATATACTCTGATCTGTGATGCTATATACCCTGATCTGTAAGGCGGAGCTGTATTCCCTAATCTGTAATGCTATATACCCTGATTTGTGTCATGCTGAGCTACTGTGTATGCCCTGATCTATTAGGCTGAGCTGTATACCCTAATCTGTAAGGCTGAGCTGTATACCCTAATCTGTAAGGCTGACCTGTATACCCTGATCTGTAATGCTGAGCTGTATACTCTGATCTGTGAGGCTGAGCTATATATCCTGATCTGTGGGGCTGAGCTGTATACCCTGATCTATAATGCTATATACCCTTATCTGTGAGGCTGAGCTGTATTCCCTGATCTGTAATGTTATGTGTCCTGATCTGTGAGGCTGAGCTATATATCCTGATCTGTGAGGCTGAGCTGTATACCCTGATCTGTAATGCTGAGCTGTTAACCCTGATCTGTAATGCTGAGCTGTATTCTCTGATCTGTGAGGCTGAGATATATAGCATTATCTGTGAGGCTGAGCTATATACCTTGATCTGTAAGGCTGAGCTATATATACCCTGATCTGTGAGGCTGAACTGTATACCCTGATCTGCAATGCTATATAACCTGATCTGTGAGGCTGAGCTGTATACCCTTATCTGTTATGCCCCGTACACACGGTCGGACATTGATCGGACATTCCGACAACAAAATCCTTGGATTTTTTCCTACGGATGTTGGCTCAAACTTGTTTTGCCTACACACGGTCGCACAAAGTTGTCGGAATTTCCGATCGCCAAGAACGCGGTGACGTCAAGCACGTACGACGAGACTAGAAAAGGCCGGTTCAGAACCAAGCGCAGCACTCTTTGGGCTCCTTTTGCTAATCTCGTGTTAGTAAAAGTTTGGTGAGAGACGATTCGCGCTTTTTCAGACTTGTGGCTTTCAGATCGTTTTCTGCCGTTCAGTTTGTGCTTGTGGGTTTGTATCTGCTCTTCAGTGCGTGCAAGCAAGTTCCGCGTGACTTTAGTCACTGTATTCTTGTTCGTTCGTTACTGGTTTTCAGGTCGCTCTTCACAGGCCTTGCTGTTCTTCAGTGCGTTCTGTTACTTCGTTCTGAGCAGCCGACCGTTTTATAGCCATGTTTCGTATGCGTACTCCTCGTAGAGTTCGTGCTGTGCGGGGGCTTGGTGTTGGGGTCCTGACCTTGACACAAGTCCAGTCCATGAACAGGGTGGGGAGGAGTTCATGGACCAAGAATTGGTTGCTTCAGCGTGACCAGTTCTGTCATATGCCTTTGCTCCGTGAGATCCGTGAGAATAATCCTGATGATTTCAGGAACTTTCTCCGGATGACGGACCCCGTGTTTCACCGTTTGTTGGCTTCGCTGACCCCCTATATCAGCAGGCAGGATACCTGCATGAGGCAAGCCATCACTCCGGAGCAGAGGTTGGTCGCTACCTTGCGGTATTTGGCCACAGGGAGAAGCCTGCAGGACCTCAAGTTCTCGACAGGCATCTCCCCCCAGGCTCTGGGGATCATTATCCCAGAGACCTGTTCTGCCATCATACAGGTCCTGCAGAAGGAGTATATGAAGGTAAGATTTTTTTCCTTTTATATCACATTTTATTGTATTGAATGTTTGCTAATATATTGTATTTCTTTCCTCATTCCCTAATTACCATGATTGTATTATGCTGTGAATGTCCCCTTTGTCCTCATGCATGCTGGATTTTTATGTAATTATTATTTTATGTCCTTCATACATATTTCCCCTTCAATAACCTCTCCAGCATGGTGTCTCCTGCCCCTATATTCACCTCATGTATTCACTTAACAATGTATTTTATCAGCTCCATAGTAGTGCTTTACCCCAAACACCCCCTAAAATGTTTGGAAATGTTATTTTGGATTTAAATTCAGGCAGAGGGCCAGAGGCTTTTTTTTGTGGTGTCCCCAAATTTTTGGTAACCCTCCCTCCCCCCAACTGCTAAGTCAGCTGATCCCAATTCTCTATCCTCAATCATCTATTTGCTGACTTTGCCAAACCCATACACACTACACCCATCTCTTTACTGGTCAGATTTATGGATGAATTCCCCAAAGCATGTAGTGCAAGGGCCTGCCTGTATACTTTCCAATGGTACTGTTTAAAGTTCTTGTATCCTATTATGATCTTGATAGGTAATAGCAGAATGTCCAAATGTGCTCAAATGTGTACAGTGTGTATTTTTATCTTTGTATTATGACACTTCTTACCTGTCCAGTGGGCTGCCAATAGTGTAACAAAGGAGGGGCTGTTCCAAGTAATACCCTGTATTTAGGTATTCATCTCTCAATGAAGTGAAGAGGGTTACCTGTCCAAGAGTCCCCCCCCCCCTATAATGTTAGAAATGGCCCATGAGAGGGGGGGAGGGGGAATATGATAGGTGTACCTTATACTTTGTTGTTGTTAAATTCCCCTTAATAAATGCTATCTGGAGGTTGACCCATAATGTTTGTGTCTAATCTGCTTGCCAGGTTTCTGTGAAAAAATAGTAATGTTTTTTTTTTTTTCCTCAACAGTTTCCTTCCACGCCACAGGAATGGCAGACTGTGGCCTCCCACTTTGCCCAGCGGTGGGACTTTCCTAACTGCGGAGGGGCAATTGATGGGAAACACGTCCACATCGTCCCACCACCCAACTCGGGGTCGTACTATTATAACTACAAGGGGTTTAATAGTATAGTGATGTTGGCGGTGGTGTCGGCTAATTACGAGTTCTTGTATGTGGACGTGGGGAAGAATGGCCGGATGTCCGATGGTGGAGTCATCGCCCAGACGGAGTTCTACAGGCGTCTCCAGAATGGCAGTTTGGACTTGCCACCTCCAGAGGACAATGTTGAAGGTCTCCGATTTGTGTTCGTTGCTGATGAAGCATTTGCGCTGGGGGACCACCTGATGCGGCCATTCCCGATGAGGACCCTCACCCCGGAACAGAGGGTTTTTAATTACCGGCTGGCCAGAGCCCGAAGAGTGGTGGAGAACACATTTGGAATCCTGGCCAGCCGGTTCCGACTATTTCTGACACCCATCCATATGGCGGAGTATAAACTGAACCATATTATACTGGCGTGCTGTGTTCTCCATAATTTTTTAAGAAAACATTCAGCCAACTATGCTGGCTCAGTTGGGCCTGAGGCCGGAATCCCAAATACTTCCACAATGACGGCACTTGAAAGCGGCCGTCCTGGCTTGCCCTCCCTGAATGCCCGTGATGTCCGGTTACGATACCTGGAGTTCTTTGTGGGTAGGGGGGCTATCAATATGCCAGACAATATGTGACACCTTTTTTAAAATAAAAAACAACCAAAAGCAATTCTTGGTGGACATTTACTGCTTGTTTTTGTTTTAGCTGACCCTGACAGAAATGTGTTGAGTGCAGAAAATGTCGTGATTGGGTAACCTTATAAAAAACAGTGTTGGCTGGTACTTCCTAAATGCAAAAACACATTTCACTTCAAGTGCACTTGCAACTGCACTGAACCTGCACTTGTAGTGCAAAGTGTATTTGCCCTTAGGAAATAACCCCCATTTGTGCATAAAACAACAATTACATCACCCCAAAAGTGTTGTTGTAGTGTTGAGACAATAATCCACACATTCTTGAGTAAGGCACTTTTTTATACCTGCACAATCAAAATGTGCATTTACCAAAGGTTTTTAAAACAAACCAACATGTTTGTAGTATAAAATGTTTGCAGTAGCATTATGAATAATCAAAATATCCATTTCAGATAAAACAGGCCTGTGTAAAACCAACAAGAAAGCCAAAAAACTAGAACTTACAAAGTTCACATTAGGTAAAACCTGAAGGCTATATCAGACATCAGTATTTAGGAACTGGGTTTGATATAGCGTTCAGATGGGGGGAACTCACCCCTGGAAAAGCCAAATTTGGAAGATGCACACCAATTTACGAATGTCAACATGTGCTATCTGCCATCAGGGGGGATCAAGGGACGTGTTTTGGGGGAGCAAGCCCTTCCTCAACGCTACTTTATAATTGAGGAAGGGGTTGCCCCCCCAAAACGCGTCCATTGATCTCCCGTGATGGCAGATAGCACATGTTGGCACACTGTGTGCATCCTCCAAATTTGGCTTTTAAAAACATTGTTAAAATTGAAAATACTGAAAACTGGTCATTTTGTGGGGTTTAAATTCGCCCCAAAACATCAATGATGTTATTATTTTTTGTAATAACATCACGTATTTGTTGCTGGATGTTTTGCAATTGGAGATTACACCCCATGATCTCCCCTATCAGTATCTGGGCACTTTCAGAAGTAAAGCGTTCTGGATCCACAACATCACGATCACCTAAAAAGAGATAAAGAACAAATCTTGTGGTGCCAATCTCCACTACATCTTCTTCCTCCTGCTCAGCATCTTGGGTTTGGGGTAGTTCCCCTTCTTCCAGAGGGGGGGGGTCTGTGTTCTCCTGGGATGAGGGGTGTCCGAGTCTTTTCTCCCCTATGTAAAACAAAAATGGTATACTTAGCACACAGATATTTGATGGCAGAACTATAGAAATAGGAAACATTGCTTGGAAGTGGGGTACAATTGTCTATTTTAGCCGAGTTCAAAGATGTCTTTTTTTTATTGCCCTTTGTCAAGCTGCAATACTTTACCTGTTTGGTACAAGCTTCACACATGTAACCCCCCCTATAGTATACACTGGAGCACCTGTGTGCCCCCCCTAATAAAAATGGTGTTCTTGTGTCCCACACTAGTGCTCCAGTGTCCAGATGCGAAAACAGCTGCTCAGTGTCCTCTCCTTACACACAATCTAGTTTGCATTTCATTCTAGTAACAAACCCATCTACCTAAACAAATATTTGGCATCCAAGTAGGCCCCAAAAAAATGTGGGAAAATGCATATGGCCTAAACAATGGTGTTCTAGAGGCCGAACGAAAAATGTTTGATACGAACGAATAATGGGCCCATGAACATTAAAGTTGACCTTTTTAAACGTTACAATTAATAAAAGCATATTGGAGCAGAACGAACGGAATAAAGCCAGAAAGAATATAAACACAGCACAACTACTTACTTTTTTGCAGCACTCTCCGGATCTTTCGGTACTGCTCCGGCTCTCTCAACTTCAGGTCCGACCACCGCTTCCTGAGCTGATCTTTTGATCTTCGGACCCCGAAATTCCGCTCGAGACTCCTGACCACTTTCGCCATGATCTTGGCCTTTCAGATGTTCGGGTTGGGGTAAGGCCCATATTTGCCATCATAGTCGGACTTCTTCATGATGTCGACCATCTCCAACATCTCCCCAAACGACATATTTGTGGCCTTAAAACGTCTCCTTCTGGATCGGGACGTGCCTGGATCCGGGCTTTCCTCCTCCTCCTCGTTGCTACAATTAGCACGCACCTGGTGTGACTCCGCCATCATGCTCTTCCCCCACTGCGCCGAACCAAAAGGGGCGGGGAATAGAATAGAAAGAACGTCAGGGGCGGGCGGAGTTACACACATGCGCAGTGTCTATAAAGCGTAACACGCGTGCGTATTACGTACGATCTGTGAGCGGAGGAAGGAGCATTGGACGCGCCGATCGTAAGAACGAAGGTAAGAGACAAACTTGGGCCTATACTGCTTCTAGATTGAGGACTATATTGTAACAAGATTAGGAGAGTTTTGTCTGACATTAGGCTTTGTCTTGTGTTGTGTCTTGCAGTGAACATGGATATCTTAATGAGAGATACTGACTTCATGTCACTATTCATTGATATGCTAAGGGAGCTGCCCTGTCTGTGGGAGATTACCCACCCCCATTTCAAAAACCAAGCAAAGAGGAAGGCAGCACTGGAGCAATTGTGTGAAATTGTGAAGCAGGTGATCCCCACGGCAGACATCACTTATTTAAAGATCTTAATTGGTTGCCTGAGGAGCACATATCTGAGGGAGCGCAAGAAAGTCCTGGATTCACAGAGATCCGGAGCAGCAGATAACATCTATGTCCCCAGGATGTTGTACTACGACAGGCTGCACTTTCTGGCAGGCCAGACTGAACCCAGGCCATCCCTCTCCAGTCTTCCTTCCACACTTCCTTCCCCCCCGGCTGAGGCTTCTGACGCCCAACCTGGGCCTTCCAGGCCACATGTGGAGGAGCCCAGATTGAGCCAGGTATAGCATTCCTCTAAATATTTCTGCTTGTACTATCAATGATGTTACCTAGATGTTAGTTGGGAGTACTAATTTATGATTGTGATTGATGATGCAAAAACTAAAACCATGTCCCTTTTTCATACACAGGGAAGTCTCAGCCAGGAGGTGGCTGATCTGCAGGTCCCTTCACCCACCCTGAAAACAGAAAGTGGCAGCAGGAGGAGTAGCCTAGAGGAGGCGGCTATCAGATTTTTTTGGAGGGCTACAGAGGTCCTGGGAGCACCACACACCAGGCAGGAGAACCTTGCGGCATTCATTGCCTATAAAATGCAGAGGATGGAGGAGGGCCAACAAGCCAGGTGTCAGGCCCTCATTTCAGAGGCTCTGGAGAAAGGTGTGAGGGGACAACTTACACCTCACACACAGCTTTGGGATGGTCCTCCTCCTCCTCCTCCCTCTCCTCCAGGTCCTCCCAGTCCTCCTCCAGGTCCTCCCAGTCCTCCTCCAGGTCCTCCCAGTCCTCCTCCTCCTCCAGGTCCTACTCCTCCTCCTGCCACATCTCCTACTGCACAGCCACAGCCCGGAAGGAAGTGTGAAAGGAAGACCAGAGAGTGATTGCCCTGGATCCAGTCTGGTCGGCCAAAAGATGCAGCCTCTTGTGGTACCACAGCCTGGGGACACTGATGTCATCTGCTGCTATCCGAGTCTCTGTGAATCCCGGACCAGACTGCCCTCCCTTATATATGGACTCCTCAGGCCACCAATTTTGAGGTTTAAGAATTGATGTCTGCCCTGGGGGTCCCAGGCTTCACTAATTTCTGCTGTTGATCCAGTGTTGCCTTCCTCTTTGTTTGGTTCTGATACCTTAATAAAGGATTTTTGTTTTGAATTCTACTCTCCTATGTGTTTTACTTCAAAAATGACAGTTGGTTTGTGAGGATTCAGGTACATTGCAAATATACAATGTGAAATGAACAAGGGACACCAACAACAAACAATCTCATGGAGATTAAATAATAAAAGATATCAATGGTGTTGGGGTAACTTGCCACACAAAACACACACAAAAATATTCTGGAGTAAAAATAAAAATAACATTGAACAAAGATCAGCCTTGGAAAAAATCCAAACATTAAAGAAAAAAAAAGGCTTAAAAACCAAAAAAAAAATATAAAAAAAATATAAAACTGTCAGATGTGACAACTAATAACAATATATTGAGGGAATCCCACTAAAAAAACACAAATCAAACTTTGTGAGAAGTGTGTGTGAATATGAGCAGCAAAACCACTTAATTCTTGTCACATTATAAAGAAGAAGAGAGTGCGCTGTATTAAACCATTTTTTACATTGCAGCGTGACGAAAGTGGTGTATCCATTGCGAACGCTAAGTTTACCAGAACGAGCTGTCCTGTGTCGGAATTTCTTCAGAGCATGCGTGGCACTTTGTGCGTCAGAACAGGCCACACACGGTCGGAATTGACGCGATCGGATTTTGTTGTCGGAAAATTTTATCTCCTGCTGTCCAACTTTGTGTGTCGGAAAATCCGATGGAAAATGTCCGATGGCGCCCACACACGGTCGGAATTTCCGACAACACGCTCCGATCGGACATTGTCCATCGGAAAATCCGACCGTGTGTACGGGGCATAATGCTGTATACCGTGATCTGTAATGTTGAGCTATATACCCTGATCTTTGAGGGTGAGCTATATATCCTGATCTGTGAGGCTGAGCTATATACTCTGTCCTGTGATGCTAAGCTGTATACTCCTGACACTATGGGTGGAAGCAAGTGGAATACAGGGGACGGAGTGGGTGGATTATATAAGGGGTGGGGCTTATAAGAAGTAAGAGGGGTCAAAAAAGAATGGTCTGGTGCCCCCCCATCCTAAAACTTCACCAGCTGCCACGGCTCTGGAGGAATCCTTGGGTTTCATGTAACCCTGGTTGAGAGAGGCTGTTTTAAAGCTTAAGACCCCTTTCACACTGAGGCATTTTTCAGGCGCTTTTGGGCTAAAAATATCGTCTCTAAAGTGCCTGAAAAACGGCTCCCCTGCAGTCTCATTGTGAAAGCCCGAGTGCTTTCACACTGAGGTGATGCGCTGGCAGGACATTAAAAAAACTCCTGCAAGCAGGATCTTTGCAGTGGTGAAGGAGCGGTGTATACTCTGCTCCTAAAGCACCCCTACACATTGAAATGAATGGGCAGCACCGGCAAAAGCTGTTACAGTGGCCCTTTGCAGGCTGCTCTAACCCTTTTTCGGCCGCTAGTTGGGGTTAAAAGCTAAAAATAGCATGCCTCGGTGTGAAAGCAGCCTAAATGAATAACACAAACAAATGTAAGAGTTTATAATCCATGGATGGCAGGCAGAGTCAGGGCCTAAACCAAGTTCCTGCCTAGTTCTTGGTTGCAATCCTCCCATGGCCTCAGAGCAGCAGTTTAAATGTGTCATAAATTTTATCAAATTACAGTAGTGAACTTCTGAATTCTTTCCTTTTCTTAAATTTAAACCAGTTCACATATTAAAATGGCAACTTATTATAAAACCTGATTGTATGATGTATGATATTTGTACAGTCTTTAAATTTATCATGACCTTCACCAAATTGAAACTGGGCTTCCCTGGTATAAGAAGACTTGCCTGTCCCACTGCCCATATCGACGGTGTTTGCTGCCTTGAAGAGATATTGTTGCTGAGGAATTCAAAGCTCTTTAAGACAGCAAAAACTGGCAATGTAGGCATCAAGATGGATAGGTATGAGAGTTTCTTTTATGGGGAAGGCCTGTTTTGAGTTTTTTTTTTTTTTTTTTTAATGGGGGGGGAACAAAACCACTTTAAAGCAGAACTTCCGCCAAAAGAACAAGTGAATAGCAGATTAAAATAACGTGTTGCTGTATTTGAAGTGGAGGTCCAGCCCCCCCACGAAAAAAAATTAAGTCCGCAGCTACAAATAATGTAGCTGCTGACTTTTAATATTTGGACACTTAACTGTCCTGGAGTCCATTGATGTCGGCACCCCAGCCGATCTTTGTGGTGGCGGGGGAAGGGGGAGGGGGGCGGATCTTCCGGGGGACCATGGCACATCTCGCTGCAGCCAGGTCTCCCAGGGGGGAAGGGTACCTGTCAAAAACAGGTACCTGTCCCCCCCCCCCCCCGAAAGGTGCCAAATGTCACACCGGAGGGGGGTAGGTAACAGATAAATGGAACTTTCCTTTTTGGGTGGAGCTCTGCTTTCACTTCAGTCCAGAGATTCCCTTGCAATACATTTTGCTGCTAGATGTCCTTATTCTGTTGGCCAGAATCATTCAACTAATTTCCTCTACACCCAGATTGTCTTGGACATAGTGGAAGTTAGGCACTATCATAGTGATCAGGCACATATCAAATTTCAAAAAAGAAGCAAGAAAATAAAGAATTTACTGCAATAAATAATAAAGTGCAGTATGCGCAATATATATTCCCAGGCAGATGCTTTAAGGTAAAGTGGTGGTACACGGCGGGAAGGGGGGGGCCATGTCAGGTCAACCCCCACACAGCCCCTCCCCTTCAGGAGGAACATAAAATTCACACATTATTCAAAAAAAAATGTAAAGTTCTAAAGCATAAGCAGCAAGACCATCTATGCATAAAGGTAAAAAGCTTCAGTATACAGCTCCCCCCTCGGTCCCCCTTATACTCACCTGAGCCCGATCCAGCGGTGTGCACAAGAGCAGAAGCTCTCCCGGGTCTCTGTCTCCTCATTGGCTGTCAATCACAGCCAGTGAGGAGGGAGTGGGGCAGAGCAACGCTATGTGTGTTTCATAGGCGGCTTGGGAGCGAGCATGCACGGGTGCCCCCATGGGGAGCAGCTTTGTGTGGGGACACTCACGCGGGGGGAGGAAGAGCCAGAAGCACTGGGACCTGGGAAGAGGAGGATTGGGGTAAACCATTGCACAGAGCAGGTAAGTATGACATGTTTGTTTTTTTTGTTTTTTTTTAAATGAAACCTTTACAATCACTATAATGATTAGAGAGCTGAAATAATCTGTGCCTTTTATGTGTGGCTAAAGTTTGGTTTTAACCACTATTAGGAAAGTGGGCCTATCTGAAAACATCAAAAATATTAAAGAAGTTGTAAAGGCTGAAGGTTTGTCGTTGAAATCACTGAACATCCATTCCTTGATCCCACCTGCGACTAATGAACCGAGAATTAATGTGTATTCTGGGTTCACAGCTGTCATATCTTGGCTGCTGTAGCTGAGGTCGCAGCTAATCAGGCATAATCTGTGCTTGATTAGCTGCAGTGGAAGACGGGGGGCATTGTAGATCTATTAGACCAATAATGTCTCCATTAAGAGGATCTGTCACCTACCCATGCTAGGAGATAGTGGGCTTGTTAGCCCCCTTGTGATGGTAATAAAGTTTTTTTTAAAAAGTGTGAAATACATTTTTTATATATTTTCAGACATTGAATTGTAAGTTCTGGAACACTTGTTTTTTTTTTTTCCCCTCAGTAAACCTGGTATTTGTTTGAATTAACCTTTTTTCTGACAAATTAATTATAATAAAATAAATATAATAATGAAACATTTAAAGACACCCTTGCTACCCTGTACACACTCCTATGCAAACATTGTAGGGCATGCATGTGCATGGAAACATAAATTACACCACACGTGAGGTATTGTTGTGACTGTTGGAGTGAAAGCAGTAATTCTAGGGCCTTAATTCATGGTTAGCTCTAAACTTTTAACCTGTAAAAAGCTTCAACAGTGCTGCCTGTGGGGAAATGTTCGGTACCATTGTTTTTAAGAATTTCACAGGCGCACAAAAAAAATGGGTATATAATATTTCCTAAAAATATACAATTGATAAATAACTTTCCTCCACTTCTGTTCCTCTTCTTGGTGTTATACTGCAGTAAACCGTACATCCAACCAGTAAATTTATTAAATTTCTTTATTTGAAATTCCTGTAGGAAAGAAAAGTAGTTGTGAAAAGAAATCACTTGTGGGTTTAACCAATCATATTCCTTCGTCATGGTTCATGTAACCTGGTGCATCTCATGGTGTCCTTCATCTACATAGCTTTATAACCCCCCCCCCCCCCCATTCTAGGACCAATAATGTATTGTCCCTGAAAATACAACCCCCCCACCCCACCCCCTATTGCTCAGCAACAGAAGGTCTTTGGAAACACACTGCCCTACATCCCCAGCACAGAAGTGGATGTCCCTAGAGGCAATCTACTTTCCCTGTCCTGACTAAGCTCCCTCAGGATCATTTAGTGATATGATCTTTACTTAATGCAGGGGTCTCAAACTAATGGCTCTCCAGCTGCCTGCTTCCCACTGAGTAGAAGTGAAGCAATAATGCCACACAGTGTAATGATGACGTATAAAGAACAGTAACCCATAGCAACCAAAAATCACACCTTGGCTGGCTCCAATAACATCTAATTGTTTGCCATGGAGTATTACCCTCTGCACATCCTTGCTGCCATTTACACTGTTTACTGAATAAGCCTGAGAGTTCATTAAAAGAGAAGTATGGGTTTAATTTTTTTTTTTTTTAGAATCATACTTACCTTGGTGGATGCAGCATCGGTCTGATGCTGCATCTGTCCCCCAGTGCCTCTGCACTGAGAACGGGGCGATTGAACATCGCCGATAGCTTGGTTCTGACAGTTCCCCGAGCAGAGAGCTGTAAACTGTCAGTCACAGCTCTCTGCTCTTCTCCCTCCTCGATCACTGGAGCGCTGACCTGTGGAGGGGGAGGGGGTGGGAGCAGCTGGCTCAGTCTCTCAGCAGCTCGCTGAGAGGCTGAGCGTGGTGTCAGTCAGGGAACCTGGCGGATCCAGACTTCCACTGTCGGTATGGCGCGTTGCCTGGACTGATATCCATGATGTCAGCAGAGAGCAGACTTTAGTTGAAAACGGGTCACAGGAGAGCAAAATGAATTGCACTCCTGTGATCCATAGGAAAAGTCCAGCCAAACAAGCTCAGGCTGGACTTCTCCTTTAAATGAAAATTGACTTGCAGCTTTATTTATTGTTAAACCACAGGAAGTCCCCAGAATGCACCTGCATTAAAACAATCCAAACCGTGCATTGCAGAACACTGTGCTGCAACAAACCACAGCAGAACCTAACTTTTCATGCTTTGAAGTGTGTTACACTGTATGTTAAATGGGCTGCCCATCGCAGCAAGTAGAAACATGCCTCAACGCACGAAAAGGTGTGTTGCCGCACAATATGTCCTAGTATGAATGGGTAATTTTCTGTAACCACCATTATTTTCAGCCATCTAACATTGCGTTCAAACCTTCCTAATGTGGCAAATAATTTTATGTTAGAGCATTGTCAGGATCCGATGGGTTAACAAGCAGCTGTGAGACAGTTCAGTCAACTTAAAAAGCTTTATTCAGCAAAATGCAACAGAAAATTGACAGGCTTTGTCTTTATAAGCAGTTCAAACAACACTCTTCTTTGCAGTATAAGACAGTCCTTTTAAATCATGCTCAGCATCCCAGCCACAGCATTTAACATAGCAAAGTCACAGTTCAGGCAAGCTCACCCAGCAGGATCAAGTCATACGCAAAAAGGATCCTTCCAGCTTGTTGGAAAAGCTGGAATGATCTTTCCAGCTTGTTGGAAAAGAAAAGAGAAATAAAAAAAATTATTAAATCAGAATTACATTTTACTTGAATAACTGCAACAATTTCCTGGCTACAGTTAAAGAAGAACTCCAGCAAACCCACAGCTAGACTGAGAGTAAATACAACTATCTCCAACCCCTTCATGATATGCAGGGGCACCAGACAGAGGTGCC
Organism: Aquarana catesbeiana; assembly: GCF_042186555.1. NCBI lineage: Eukaryota > Metazoa > Chordata > Amphibia > Anura > Ranidae > Aquarana > Aquarana catesbeiana. The sequence continues at coordinate 78,562,656 of NC_133336.1, forward strand.
CTCTGTCGCCACTACTATTTGCACTGGTGATAGAGCCACTGGCAGTGCTGATCAGATCTAGTGGGGCGGTTGTGGGACTGACGATAGGGGGCCTAGAAGAATAGGTGTCCTTATATGCGAACAGCATGTTGATATATATTTGGCAGACCCCCCAGTTGTCACTCCCTACCCTACTGGATATTCGGCGATTTGGGTACTTTCTGGCTGCCAGGTAAACTGGGAAAAATCCTGGTTGTTTATGCTGGACCAGTCCTCTTCTATCACACTACCATCTTCATGTCCATTACAGATTGTACATACCTTTTGCTACCTAAGTATTGGGATACAGCAGCCTATCTCCTCATACATCAAAATTAATTAAGATCCACTCATTAGTAGAATAAGGAATACACGCTTAAGACCTGGGCCACTCTTCCCCTGACACTGCTGGGTAGAATAAATATTTTTAAAATGAGCTTTTTACGATGCTTTTTATATATTCTGAGTAACTCCCCTATATACATCCCTAAAAACAAATTTAAAGAAATTGACACAAATAAAATTTATTTGGGGTGGAGGAGTAGCTAGAATAGCAAAAGACACGTTACAACTACCAATTTTGGAGGGGGGATTGGCACTCCCTTGCCTCCAAACTTATTATGTGGCCTCACAGCTGGCCCATGCACACTGGTGATTCTACCCTGAGGAGAACAATGCGGCTACAGCATTAGAGGCAGCCAAACTCACTTCCTATGAATCTCTTCAAAATCGAATACACCGCCTCTCCACTAGGGGATGGGAGGGTACAAAAGTTCTCTCTATGATCCTATGGATATTCAAGCTTTCTAAGCTATTGCCATCCAGTACACATACTACGTACTCCCCTAATGCCCCATTATGGGGTAACCCAGAATTCTTACGCAGAAGTGGCGGTGGGTTCGGGTTCGGGTTCAAGTGTGGGGGGGGGTTTAGATTAATCTCCCATTTATTTATAGTGACCATTTTTCGATCCTTTGCTGAATTTTGCAGGGATTATGGCCTTCCCCCTATGGCCTATTTTCAATATCTACAGATACGCCATACCGCCGTGACACAGTTTGGCCTTCGAAACATCGATATTCAACCCTCCCAGCTTGACTGACCCGTATCACACTAAACTCGTATCCACGTACTACAAATGTATTCTTCATACTACGATGACTAGGATTAGCATCACAGAAAATAGATGGCGCTCTGACATACCTGAGCTGACGGAGGATATTTGGCAGGAAGTGCTTCCCCTCCAGGTATCGTCTGTCATCTCCTCCCGTGATCAAGTAATTCAAACCAAATTATTGTACAGGTCCTACTTTACCCCTTGTTTACTCTATAGACTAAAGAGACTACCCTCCGCAACATGTTCCTGATGTGGCATGACTGATGGCACTTTTTCCATTTAATGTGGGAGTGCCCGCCGATTAGGAAATTCTGGTCGGGGGTTATGGCCCTCATCAGCTCCCTCACTCAGTTACCTAACATCTGTAATCCCCAGAGATGCCTGCTAGGATATATAGATGATGAAGGCCTATCTAGGAACATGCAAACTTTTCTAAGAATTATCCTGTTTTATACAAAGAAAATGATAACTATGCATTGGAAATCCCAATCCCCACCTACCATAGCCTTCTGGCTCACTATAGTCAATCAGTTTATATACCTTTATACAAACTGACGTATGAGGTCAGAGGATGCCCAAAAAAATTTAATAAGATCTGGAATCCCTGGGTTAGCTCAGATTGCACTATACCACCTGCTTCTTGAGATCTCCGAAATTTTTTTTGGTCTATTCTGCCAAGGAGGAGGTGTTACAGCAGGGATTACATCATATCCTCTCCTTTCTCTCTACAGGAAAGGGAACTACATTTCCCATGAACCTGTGGGAATTGCAGTGAATGTGGGAGGGTACACTAGTCCTGTTCATGTTAAATATGAACTCGCCCACTTCAACATAAACCACGCCCCTCATTCTGCAGCCACACTACTGAGAACACAAGTTAGATGTCAATCTTAGAAATGTAAAGCATGCATGTGCAAAATGTTTAGTTCATTCTATGTAGTCTACATTATTAAATATTGAATTTTCCTTTCTCTAGGTTTTCTGTCACTGGCTGTAGCTGCTACCTTTACATCTGCCATCTCTCCCCCTCCAGCCACAACAGCAGATAAACATATTGCCCATACAGTGGGGCAAAAAAGTATTTAGTCAGCCACCAATTGTGCAAGTTCTCCCACTTTAAAAGATGAGAGAGGCCTGTAAATTGTCATCATAGGTATACCTCAACTATGAGAGACAAAATGTGGAAACAATTTCAGACAATCACATTGTCTGATTTTTGAAAGAATTTATTTGCAAATTATGGTGGAAAATAAGTATTTGGTCAATATCAAAAGTTCATCTCAATACTTTGTTATATATCCTTTGGCAATGACATAGGTCAAACATTTTCTGTAAGTCTTCACAAAGTTTTTTGGTTTAGATTGTTGCATTGAATTTTATATGTTTTAGTTACTATTATTTCAGTTGACGTGAATCTGTATTGCATATCGGGCATATCATATTGCATATTAGCAGCATATCAGTGCCCATCAGTGCTGCCTTTTCAGTGTAGCTTATCAGTGCAGCCTTATCAGTGCCCATCAGTGTACAGAAAAGAAAAAGTTTAACCCTGCGCTTACCCAACAACTCAGCAGCTCACACAACAAATAGGATTTTTGTCTAAAGTTACAAGTGCACAAACAGGTGTAGCGCTTAGAGTATTACATGCTTATAATATTACATATGCATAACAAAGATTGAGAGAGAAAGGAAAAAGTCTTTAGCAATTCTTAGTGCACACAATATAGTCTCTGGTAGTCTTCAGATGTCACTATGAATACGAGAAGTTATTCATGCTCCAATGGTTACATTCAACATCCTAATCACCACGTGGATAACTCATGCGGAAAAGTGAGTGTGACGACCCTCCACACGGGAAGAATGAAGGCTTACCAGAGGGGTTGGACTCATAAGAACGTATGCTCAATGAGTCAACCAAGCTTGTATCACCGACTGGTGAAAAAGGGGACCGCTTAACTGGATGACCACGGAACTTCAAACTTGTCCGGAACTGTGGGGGAACCCTCTTTACAGTGGATGGCAACCCGTCCAATGGACCGTCTCAGGTGAATAGCCCATATAAAATAAAAAGGGGCCACATAGCATAATACCGTTTGTAAAATACATTTATTAAAAAAGGTAAACAACTTACATTTCTGTAGTAAAAAAGCGCTTTATATAAAATTATGGCAGGCAGTGGAGTCTCCCGACGCGTTTCGTCTTACAAGACTTCTTCTGGGGTACTCACCCACTGCTGCCATACCCATTAATATAGATACCATGGCCCCCTTGATGAGAATCCAGCTCGTATCAATAATTGTCATGCACTTCCGGGTTCGGCCAAAATTGCGGACTCGCGTGCGTTCCAAACCTCGTTATAGTGTATCCATGTGCGTTCCAACACCCTAATTCCATTTACTAAATTTCGTGCAAATACCTAATACATCAAATCATATATGTTAATTTTGGTGGCTGAGGGAAATAGGAGGAAACCCCTGTGATTGGTTTTATTTGAAAATCATCCGGCTATTACAGAGCAACTACCGAGGTACAGTGCCTTGAAAAAGTATTCTTACCCCTTGAAATTTTCCACATTTTTCATGTTACATCCAAAAACGTAAATGTATTTTATTGGGATTTTATGGCATAGATCAACACAAAGTGGCACATGATTGAAGTAGAAGGAAAATAAAATGATTTTCAATATTTTTTACAAATAAATATCTGAAAAGTGTGGCATGCATTTGTATTCAGCCCCCTTTACTCTTATACACCTAAGTAAAATCTAGAGGAATTAATTGCCTTCAGAAGTCACCTAATATATAGAGTCCACCTGTGTGTAATGTAGTCTCTGTATAAATACAGCTGTTCTGTGAAGCCCTCAAAGGTTTATTAGAGAACCTTAGTGAACAAACCGCATCATGAAGGGCAAGGAACACACGAGACAGGTCAGGGATAAAGTTGTGGAGAAGTTTAAAGCAGGGTTAGGTTATAAAAAAAATATCCCAAGCTTTGAACATCCCACGGAGCACTGTTCAATCCATCATATGAAAATTGAAAGAGTATGGCACAACTGCAAACCTACCAAGACATGGCCATACACCTAAACTGACAGGCCGGTCAAGGGGAGCATTAATCAGAGAAACAGCTAAGAGGCCAATGGTAACCCTGGATCACCTGCAGAAATCCACAGTTCAGGTGGGAGAATCTGTCTACAGGACAACTATTAATTGCGCACTCCACAAATCTGGCTTGAGTAGTAAGAAGAAAGCCATTGTTGAAAGAAAGCCATAAGAAGTCCAGTTTGCAGGTTGCGAGAAGCCATATGGGAAGACGTGGGGGACACAGCAAACATGTGGAAGAGGATGCTCTGGTCAGATGAGACCAAAATTTAACCTTTTGGCCTAAAGCAAAACGCTATGTGTGGCAGAAAACTAAGACTGCACATCACCCTGAACACACTATCCCCACCGTGAAACATGGTGGTGGCAGCATCATGCTGTGGGGATGCTTTTCTTCAGCAGGGACAGGGAAGCTGGTCACAGTTGATGGAAAGATAGATGGAGCCAAATACAGGGCGATCTTAGAAGAAAACCTCTTAGTCTGCAAAAGACTTGAGACTGGGGCAGAGGTTTTCCTTTGAGCAGGACAACAACCCTAAACATACAGCCAGAGCTACAATGGAATGGTTTAGATCAAAGCATATTTATGTGTTAGAATGACCCAGTCAAAGTCCAGACCTAAATCCAATTGAGAATCTGTGGCATGACTTGAAAATTGCTATTCACAGATGCTCTCCATCCAATTTGACAGAGCTTGAAAGCTCTATTGTGGGGAAAAAAAGGACATAAAGTTTATTTGGGTACAGCTTCGCACGACCGCGCAATTGTCAGTTAAAGTAACGCAGTGCCGTATCGCAAAAAATGGCCTGGTCAAGAAGAGGGGTTAATCCTTCCAGGGCTGAAGTGGTTACCAACTGTCATACATTCCTTAAATATTGCATTTCTGGACCATGATTATTTAATGCATGCATTTATTTACTTTAATGAATTGAATAACTCTGTATTTTTTTTTTTTGCAAATTCTTTATTTGTATAGAAGAATACTCGACACCCCGAGTATGAAAGGGGTTAAAGCCATTTAGGACATTCCATTTCTGAACACAAAGGCAGCTACCGAACACTCCGATCATCCGAACAAGAAACCCATACGAATAATTCTCCCCCCAAGTACGAGATGAGGCTCTGTATTGAGGGTCAAACAGGAATGAATCTTTATTTTGAGATCTCACATAAATATATACAGCAGGATGAAAATACAACCTCTCACCAGAAACTTAATTAACATGAGCTCATTATCTAATCCTTTAGACAGCCTAAGTGACTAAGAGATATGACCTTTAGGACAGACTTGTTGTCTTTTAGCTTAGAAGACACAATCAACATTATCACGGAAAACCTTCTAACAATAGCAGAGTTAATTAACACAAACATTGGGTGGAAGACTCTTAGAGCCCACACTAGCCTTATTTACAATAAACACATTATAGCAGACAACAGACAGGTGGAATATGGCATATACAGGGTTCCCAAAGTCTGTGTGTCTTGGGGGGACATGGACCTGAATCCAACGTAACACCACCTCGTGGGGCCCCAGGCATACAGCTCACAAAGAACACCGTTCCCCCAAATGCCAGGGACCATAATCAGTCGACAAGAGGCTAGCATTCAGTCTCCTCCAAAAGCCTCTGTCCCGGCTAGGTCTGTCACATTTCTCCCCTTTCGGCAGGAGACTAACACAGGAGGAGACCCCAGACGGGTTGACTCCGAAGTTAGTCAGTGGTTCCAGTCCTCTAATGCTGGCATCCACACAGTACTCCAAATAAATTGTTCCAGAGTATTACTCACCCAGCCAACCTCTGCCTCTCTCAGAGAACATATCCGCCGCTAGGGAGAGGCCTGGACTGGCCTTTCTCCCTGGAGTCCTTTCAGCCGCTGGAGAGAAGACAGGGTGACTGGGCTCACTCCGTCATGCTGTTGGGGATCTGGGCCAACTGCCCAGCATCCCTGGGTTATACAGGTGGGGACTGAAGCCCCATCCACCTTTACAGGAAATTCGTCCTCTGTTAGTTGAGGGCAGAGGCCAGCAGCACTCTGCCCTGTTGCCAACCCTTCTGCTGGAAACCCCACACCATCTGCTCCGGTTAACTGTTGGGGAGGGAGGCCGACTACCCCGGCTCCCTGGAATTCTGTAGTTGTTGCTGGGCAGAGGTTGGTAGCACTCTGCCCGGTTGCCAGCGCTTCTGCAGGGTTGGTATCATCATTCTGGGGCGCAGTCTGCTGTTGGAACTTCCTTTCACTAGTATTGTCTCCCAGGTGCACGAACCCTTGTTGGGGAGGGAAAATGGCTGCTTCTCCTCCCTGCATCTCTGAAATCCACTCGGAAAGAGGAACCATCACCTTCTTACCTCGGGCCTCCGAAACTGCCATAGGTGTAGAGCAGGGGTCTGCAGTACTCTGTCCTGCTGCCAGTACTTGAGATGATGCATAATCTATAACATCCTCTGAACAGTCCATACATTCTGTAATCTGTGGCTGGAGAGACTGCCCCAGCTCCCTGGAACTCCACAGTTGTTGCCATTGCTGGGCAGAGTTTGGTAGCACTCATCCCTGTTGCCAGAACGTCTGCTGGGGACTCCACATCATCCGCTTTGGCTAACCGTTGGGGCAGGAGGCTGAATTCCTCCCCTCCCAAACTGTGCAGCTGCCATTGGGGAGGTGGGCTGGCCGCTTCCTTTTCTGTTCCCTCATCTGACTGCTAGGAAGTGATTGCCACCTCACCATTAGCCTCCGGAACTGCCACAGGTGTGGGGCAGAGGTCTTGGACCCCCTGTCCGGTGACCAGCGCCTCAGCTGGGGAAGTTCCTTGCAACTCCACAGATACTGCTGTTGGTGCTGGGCAGAGCACACTGAAGTTGGGCACTGATACCAGCTCTTCTGCTGGAGTCTTATCAGGTTGTTCTTCCTCAGCAGAAAAGTCTATCAAATCCCCTGTCTCTGCAACTGGTGTCTGGGGATAGAGGTTCACCATCTCCTGTCCGTGGAATTTAGAAGATGCTATCAGTGCTGGGCAGAGGTTAGCAGAACTCTGCTCTGTTGTCAGCACTTCAGCTTTGGGGATGGCAATCTCCAGATTTTCCACTGCCGATTCTTCAACCAGGATTTCAGAGTTGTCAACTGGTATTTCCTGATAGTCCCTGGCAAAGGGAGCCCCACCCTGCTGCTGAGCAGAGTCTAGCAGCTGTCAGTAGGCGATCTCCAGCTCCCATTCCTGAACGGCCAGAAACTCCAAATCTTCCTGTGTCCAATGCCCTTCCGAGACATTCAGTCTTCGCTCTCTGTGCTCCATTATTTCCTCGAATCGCCACTCCCAATCACTCCCAAAGTCAGTGTCCCTGGACAGCCTCCAATACAACAATCCCAGGCCATCATAGTCAAAGCCTTCCGTGGGGCTGTCATCCGCTGACCACAGGCACTCTTGGGCTACATACCACTGGAGGGCTCTGTAGCTCTCGTCCAACTGCATCTCTGCCCGGATCAGCATGCTTAACTCAGCTGTCCACTCCTGCTTTGGTTGTTCCCCCAATAACAGCATTCGTACCTCATACTGCGACCAGTACCTTACATGGATGGACGGGAGAACTTTTGGGGTTGCTGCTCGAGAGCTAGCACTTTCTTCCAGAGTTCGCAGCGGATAGAATCAGACCATCCCAGCAGGACCTGCTCTGATACTGGTCCTCTATGCTGTATCTGCATCTCTCGCAACCTCCTTCTGAATTCCTCTTCCATGGTGGCTGGTATCTGTACCTCTCCTCTCCTTTCAGTTGGTGCTGCTGTGACTTCTGCTGCTGCAGAACCTCTTTGCTGTAGCCAATTTGCCTCCACAGCCGCTATAACTAGGTCTGTGATCTCTGCTGTAGGGCTAGGACCATAATGTGCCAGCCCAATCAAAACTTGCCTCTTCCGGTGTCCTGTCTGTTATGCTGGGCCTTTCGGTTATGTTGAGTCTTTCAGCTCTATCCATTTCGACTAGTTCTGCGATAATGTTCCTCTAATTACGGTTGTTGGCTGGTCGGCCCCGGTTTTCCAGTAAGTCCTTGAGGGTAGAGCGCTTTAGCCATTCATACTGTGCTTCCATTGGCCTGTGTCCTCTTGTAGCTGTCCTTCTGGGCTGTGGGAATGATCCTGCTGCTTGCCACCAGTTGTAACGACACCCCGAGTATGAAAGGGGTTAAAGCCGTTTAGGACATTCCATTTCCGAACACAAAGGCAGCTACCGAACACTCCGATCAGCCGAACATGAAACCCATACGAATAATTCTCCTCCCAAGTACGAGACGAGGCTCCGCCTTGAGGGTCAAACAGGAGTGAATCTTTATTTTCAGATCTCACACAAATATATACAGCAAGATGAAAATACAACCTCTCACCAGAAACCTAATTAACATGAGCTCATTATCTAATCCTTTAGACAGCCTAAGTGACTAAGAGACATGACCTTTAGGACAGACTTTTTGTCTTTTAGCTTAGAAGACACAATCAACATTATCACAGAAAACCTTCTCACAATAGCAGAGTTAATTAACACAAACAACAATGGGTGGAAGACTCTTAGAGCCCACACTAGCCTTATTTACAATAAACACATTATAGCAGACAACAGACAGGTGGAATATGGCATATACAGGGTTCCCAAAGTCTGTGTGTCTTGGGGGGACATGGACCTGAATCCAAAGTAACACCACCTCAAGGGTCCCCAGGCATACAGCTCACAAAGAACACTGTTCACCCAAATGCCAGGGCCCATAATCGGTCGGCTAGAGGCTAGCATTCAGTCCCCTCCAAAAGCCTCTGTCCCTGCTAGGTCTGTCACAGTAACCATGTACATTTCGCTTGCGGTATACGAGTGGACACTTCTGTTTTGGACAGAAGAAAGCTAGATTATAGGGGCATAGGGTCACCCATGAGGATACCAAGGCAGGAAGTGATGAAGAGGGGGCAGGGTAGGGGAAAAAAGGGGGGGGGGGGCAGGGTGATGGGACGCATGGATGCAAAAGTAAAATTGACATTTCTGTATCACATGCAATATTTAGGAGAAATGTGGCACGTAACCCAAATACTGCATGCAATATGCTTTTGTGAATTGAGCCCAGTACCTATTATGGCTGCATGTTAGAACTTCTCTTTTATCCTAGAAGTGATTCTTGCCCCCTGTTCTTCACTAAGTTCACTGCACAAGTTGCTCAACATCTCCTTTTCACTGTGTGCATTTGTAGGTCCTCCTTTTACAGAGCACATTAAAGTGTTACTAAACCCACAGCAGTAAAATCAGTCTCTATAGGCAGTAAAGCATTCCTGTTATACTCACTGAACCTAAGGGGTTAATCTTCTGCATAGTGTAAAAAGGCCGTTTGATCCTGTATGCACAGATCCTCCTCTTCTACTGACTCCAAAACATGTCCGGATAAGACAGAGTTACTGGAGTTCTGCTGCACATGCACAGTTTGGTGTGTATAGCTAAAGAGATTTTTTTAATTTGCCCTGTGCTGATCACATGCACTAGCCTATCAGCACTGTCCAGACAGAGGGTCAGGGGTCCTGCATCCTGATAGGTCAGTCATTGCAGTATAAAACACCTCCTACAAGCTTTAATCAGGCACTGATAGAAGTCACAAGACTGCTAAATACTGCTGATGAGAAAAGGTATTTAGCAGTTTATATTTACTAAAATGATTGCATTTCTGTTACTTACCAGATATAGTGAATGCAGGGTCCTCGGTTTAGTAACACTTTAACCCAGCACAGATTAACAAAGGTTTTTTTTTTTTACCAAAAATCTTTTGTTTTGAATAACTATAAAATATGCAATGAAATAAGACACAAGAATCATATCTTAAAAAATTGCAACAGGGACTATAAAAGCACAGTGGATGGAAGGGAGGTGGATGTGTACAGACGCACTGCACACCACTATCATAAAACAAATGTAGGAATGGTCATTCAACACTTCTATGTATCCGGTGCATATAGAAACTGGTACATTTTTCTCCGTGCAGGTAATCACCTGCCAGTGTGTGCCACATCAAAATTCAGCTGCACTATGTGCCACTTACCTATCAAACTATAAACTGTTCATCCAGGCAGATTGCCCACCCAATGCTAATAATGTAGTCCTTTGCTGTAGCTAAAAGGCAGAGTCAAAAGTGAAGCTATAGGTGCTGGGAGTCCAAGAAACCCCATTCTCTGCTGGAAGGAGACTGTTCAGTAGGGTTTTTTATTTATTTATTTTATCCAAAAAGTGTTTATTAGCATTGAAATTAACATAAAGTAATAACATCAATGCTGACAAAGACATGTACCTATGCATAGGCGTGTGCCAGGTGTGCCTGGGCACACCCCTAATTACTATGTGCGGTGCCGATTGCCCCTACTACCCGGGCTTCCCGCCCTGTTGGTCCCCCTGCCACGCAGTGCTGCTGGCTTCCCTCCTCTCTTCTATCCCTCGGCTGCTGCGGGGAATGTTTCAGGATGGAGTCCAGGGGAAGAGGCTAGTAAATATGTCATATACCGGTGCCTTTCTTTTCTAAATGAACGCAGTGAGCACACTCACTCTGTTCGTTCATAACCGAAGGATAGTAAACTGTGTTTACTATCCTTCAGTTTGTGAATGAATAGGAAGCCGCTCAGCACAGAGCACTTCCCCTGCATTCACTGTCCCATGCAGGTGCAGCTGCATAGAAAGGCATATCTGTTTGAGCTTTGGGGTGCACACCCTAATGCAGTAGGCTGCGCACACCTATGCACCTATTTTGTACATATGCAGTCAAAGGGATCGATGGTAGAAGCCCTCTGCAATATACCATATACAGAAGGAATGTAGTAAATACTGTAGGTAATTGGCAAGTTATCAAAAAGTGGGGAGGGGGAGAGAAGCGCAAACAACCATAATGTAGAGTGTAAAGTGTAATTTTAATAGAAAATGTACAAAAGCACTCACAAAGATAAAATATAGCTTAGCATGACAGTCAGGTGGCCTCTGGGACAAAGATCAGACAAGCAACCAGGATGCCTTGCCTTGGCCACAGGCAAGGGAGCGGAGATGGAATGGAAGCAGGGAACCGTTGTCACTGGAGACTCAAAGGTATGGATGGAACACAGGGCCCAAAATATGAAGCCAGCTTGTGTGGTGGTAAAATGCCAGAGCTGGACCAGGAACGCATTTTCAAAGCAACCTTGCCTCTCCTTTAGCCTGGCAGTTATGGCTGAAGTATGGGATTCGTTTAGTTCATGCATACCAACATTTGTCAATATTTATGTGTTAGACACCCTGGAGGTTGTTTGCTTAAAGTGGAGCTCCAGCCCCCCACACCCGGCCCGCCAAAAAATTAAACTTCAGCAGCTACAAATACCGTAGCTGCTGACTTTTACTATTAGGGCACTTACAGTGCATTCGGAAAGTATTCACAGCGCTTCACTTTTTCCACATTTTGTTATGTTGCAGCCTTATTCCAAAATTGATTAAATTCATTATTTTTCTCAGAATTCTACAAACAATACCCCATAATGACAATGTGAAAGAAGTTTGTTTGAAATCTTTGCAAATGTATTAAAAATAAAAAACAAAATAAATCCCATGTACATACTGTAAGTATACACAACCTTTGCTCAATACTTTGTTGAAGCACTAATTACAGCCTCAAGTCTTTTTGAGTATGATGCTGCAAGCTTGCCACACCAATTTTTGGGTAGTTTCTCCCATTCTTCTTTGCAGGACATCTCAAGTTCAAGTTGGATGGGGAGCGTCGGTGCACAGCCATTTTCAGATCTCTCCAGAGATGTTCAGTCGGGGCTGTGGCTGGGCAACTCAAGGACATTCACAGAGTTGTCCCCTAGCCACCCCTTTGTTATCTTGGCTGTGTGCTTAGGGTCATTGTCCTGTTGGAAGTGAAACCTTCACCAAAGTCTGAGGTCCAGAGCACTCTGGAGCAGGTTTTCATCAAGGATGTCTTTTTATTGCTGCATTCATCTTTCCCTCGACCCCGACTAGTTTCCCAGTTCCTGAAAAACATCCCCACAGCATGATGCTGCCACCACCATGCTTCACTGTAGGGATGGTATTGGCCAGGTGATGAGCAGTGCCTGGTTTCCTCCAGACATGGCGCTTGTCATTCAGGACAAAGAGTTCAATCTTTGTTTCATCAGACCAGAGAATTTTCCTTCAGATGCCCTTTGGCAAACTCCATGCGGGCTGTCATGTGCCTGTTACTGAAGAGTGGCTTTTGTCTGGCCTCAAAACCATACAGGCCTGATTGGTGGAGTGCTGCAGAGATGATTGTTCTTCTGGAAGGTTCTCCTCTTTCCACAGAGAAATGCTGGAGCTCTGTCATAGTGACCATCAGGTTCTTGGTCATCTCCCTAACTAAGGCCCTTCTCTCCCGATCGCTCAGTTTGGCCGGGCACCCCGCTCCAGGAAGCGTTCTGGTGGTTCCAAACTTCTTCCATTTATGAATGATGGAGGCTACTGTGCTCATTGGGACCTTCAATGCTGCAGACATTTTTCTGTACCCTTCCCCAGATCTGTGCCTCGATACAATCCTGTCTCTGAGTTCTACAGACAATTCCTTGGCCTTCAAGGCTTGGTTTGTGCTCTGACATGCACTGTTAACTGTGGGACCTTATATAGACAGGTGTGTGCCTTTCCAAATCATGTCCAATCAACTAAATTTACCAAGGGTGGACTTCAATCAAGTTGTAGAAACATCTCAAGGATGATCTGTGGAAACAGGATGCATCTGAGCTAAATTTTGAGTGTCATGGCAAAGGCTGTGAATATTTATCCAAACAAAGGGGAAGAAAATAACACTGCTCCCAACTCAGCGCTATGGATTCCCAGCTAATGGCATTCAAGGCAATGATATTGTAATTAAACAGAACACAAAATTTGTTGATCAGCAGCCGGGCATTGCTGTCAGTCTATTCTGGTTCCAACCTGGCCCCCTGAGTCATCTCATCGCCCAAAGTATGGGGAAGTGATTTACAAAACGGATGCCAGGATGGATCAGAGCTGCTCTGTGTCACCCACGAAGACCCTCTGAGTTGTCCTCCTGGGTGATCAAGTCCATTCATGGTGGCAGGATATCGTGGATGTTTTTGAGGCCAGACATTATTAACATTTCGGTGAATGTGAACCCCAGAGGGGTGTGTGGAGCACAGTGTGCAGGATAGCGGTGATAGGTGCACTCTCCGGCAGATTTCCTTCAACCCACTTCTTAAACTCATCACGGACTCTATTTTCTTTACTCATCTATTTCCTGTCTGCCAGTTGATGTTTTTACTGTGTATTTGTCGCATATGTTTATATTTATATGCTAGCTAGTCAATATGATTTGACATGAGCACCGCTTTGATAAAATCTTTTAAACTGATTGATTTGTTCAACAGTAGGAATTTTTTATTATTTGTTTCTGTGAATATTTATGTATATGGGATTTTTTTGTTTCTTATTTTTAATAAAATTGGAAGGATTTCAAACAAACTTCTTTCACGTTGTCATTATGGGGTCTTGTTTGTAGAATTTTGAGGAAAATAATGAATTTAATCCATTTTGGAATAAGGCTGTAACATAACAAAATGTGGAAAAAAAGAAGCGCTGTGAATACTTTCTAGATGTAAAAAGGAAAGAATTGTGCTAGGTGCATAAACAATATGTGAAAAAGTATTAAAAATTATAAATAAGTAAAAAAACCGTGAAGGAGTCCTGCTGCTGAACACTATAACCCCGATATGAAGGCACAGAGAGTAGATATAGAAAGAACAGTGCAGCGCTGGATAAATATCACAAATGTGAAATGTGTTAAATCAGTGAATGAAATACCAACAGCAGTAAATAACAACCAATAGAGTAATAACAGCTAGTATATACATTAATCAATCAATTGTGTGCTCACAAAAATATTCCAATGACATAATGAAATATATTAAAATGAAAAACAATTAATATAATAGGGTGAGAGTGAAAATAAAGTCCAAAAGTATTGGTGTTCAGATACGAAATCCTGAATCAATGTTCCACCACTGGTGCTGCCCACCACCTAGTGACAAAGTAATGGAGGCTTACCAGACAGCCTGCGACCACCCTTATTCAGGGGGGTCAAAACAGGCTCAGTAGAGATATGTAGACCTCAGGGAATGTCCCCCAGGGAGCTCTGTGGAAGTTTCTACAACCCCCTTCCTGAACGGCTAACCAGCGACACCAAGGAGCAATTCGAAGGATGCAATCCTAGGGGTACTTCTTATATGGCAATCAATGTTTGCTTCCAATGGAATCCAGCAAGGGTAAACCATAGGTGCCAAAAAGAAAAAATAGACTCCAGTAGTGTAGAGAAACTAAGGTTGGTTTATTAAAAGAAGCAATACAAAACAGTATAAAAATCCTAGCAGGGATAACAAAAAAGACTCCACTGCCGTTTTAAAATGAAATTGCGCATGCGCGATGAGTGCTTACGTTGTGACCCTACGGCTGTTTCGTCACAACTGATGTCATCAGGGGTACTCAACCGCGCATGCGCCTTATAAAGCCGAACGATGTGCTAAGAGACGCCGCTGTTGGCTGACCAAGAACAGAGTTAAAAACTGATTGGTCACAATAAACACGATGATTGTCTCATGAAGCAGGGGATGAGAGGCCTGTTTAATTAACATAAAAAATACCTTTCCTGACAGATAAAGGTGACCAAGGCAATATAATATAGGAACTAGAAAGGTATCAATAAGACCAGTGCCATCTAGTGGCTGATTGAGAAAATACCCTAAATATACAGCATATTAAATGTTTACCAGAGAAAACATATGCTAAAGATGCAAACAAATAAATAATATAATAGTTAACAAGTAGAACACTCCAATGGACATAAGCAAGAAAACTAATGACTAAACCACCAACTCCCAAAAAGGGAGGTTGTTTTTAGAATACTGTGCATATACCTAAATATGATAAAATATGATAAAAATGGGGGCAAGAAGTCCCTGATATAAATAAAATACAAAAGGAGTATGAATAAGAAATGTGGGAATGCCAAAACAAGTATAGCAGAACCACTACCCAGAAAAACTATTTATTTGAATAAACTATGTACACATTAACCGAGGGGGACATCAACTGTTAGTGATAAAACAGTTGATGTCCCACTCTATATTCAAACCACTGGGGGCATGAGAACCAAGCTTATAGATCCAGTTCGTTTCGGGTCTAGAAATGGTTCTCTTGCCATTACTGCCACGCCAATGGGGAACATATTGTTCTATGCCTATAAAGATGGTACCCTTAGGGTCCCTATTATGCACAAGATCATAGTGTCTAGAGACACTGTGCTTGTCAAAGCCTTGTCTTATATTAGTGATATGTTCACCCAACCTGACATGCAGCATCCTAATAGTTCGTACCACATATTCCAACCCACATGGGCACCTTAGGAGATACACGACACATTTTGTGGTACATGTGATGAGCGACTTGATGGAATATGTGACACCTGTACCACTTGATGTGAACTCTGTCAATCTCCCGTCATATAACGCATTCACCCTGCAGACACTGCACCTCCTGCAGGGAGAAAAACCTTATAAGTCCCCAAAAAAAGTTAAGCGTGTGGGCGGGTCTGGGACATTGGGTGCCAATATGTGTCTGAAGTTAGTGGCTCCCCTGAAAAGAACACGATGTTTGTCAGACAGCAAAGGTCCAAGAATCTGGTCATTTTTGATGACCGGCCAATGTTTTTTTAATAATTCTTTTGATAGCCCAATGCTGACTGGAATAGGTTGTGAGGAAGGCTAATCCAAAATCCTCTCTGTTTTCAGCCTGGGGTTTTTTTCACCCAATAGGTCCCTACGGTTCCTATTACTTACCTCTATAATCAAGGAGTCCAGGGTTGCATTATCATAGCCTTTACTTAGAAATCTAGATTTCAAAGTTGAAGCCTCCCTATAAAACTCATTCAAGTCGGAGCAGTTCCGCCTTAGGCGCAGGAATTGGCCCTTAGGGACAGCAGATAACCAAGAGCGATGGTGGCAGGAATCTAGCGGAAAAAAACTATTCCTGTTGGTTGTTTTGAAAAAAGTGGAAGTGGTAATCATGCCATTAACAATTGTGATGACTAAATCCAGAAAATGAATTTGGATCGGACTGGCTTCATAGGTAAGCACTATACCCCTATCATTATTATTAAGAAGAGATCAGAAAGTGGCCACAGAATCAGAATCACCATCCGATATGAACAGGACGTCGTCTATAAATCTTCTCCACATGACAAGCTGAGGTGGTCTGTCACGCAGAACCACATCCTCCTCCCACTTGGCCACGAAGAGATTGGCCATGCTGGGAGCGAATTTGGCTCCCATGGCCACTCCCTTTATTTGTAAGTAGTGCGCACCATTGTGCCAAAAATGATTGTGTTCCATCGAGAAGTCCAGTAGCTCCATAACGAAATTACATTGCGTGGTGGGGATACTGGAGTCTCGATAGAGGAAGTGTCGCACCGCATCATGTCTCAACCTGTGAGATATTGACGTGTAAAGCGATGCGACATCAGCTGTCACTAGCGTAAATGTAGCCTTCCACTCAATTTCACTCAGTAAATTAAGGACATGTTTAGTGTCCTTAAGAAAAGGAGGGGGTGCCCATCACCAGTGGTTGTAGGAAAAAATCAATATATTTACCCACACGTGAAGTGATGGAATCTATACCACTGATGATGGGCCTACCCGGAGGGTTAATCAAAGCTTTGTGTATTTTTGGCAAAATATACATAACTGGCAATCTAGGGGCTAGAGGGACCAGATGTTCCTTCTCTTTTTTACTTAGAATCCCCATATTGTATCCCTTATCGATCAGAGCATTCAATTCTCGTTTGTAATTGAGTGTTGGATCTGACGGCAAAGGGGAATAGGTGTCTGTGTCAAAGGATCCTTGACATTTTATTATTATAGGAGTCTTTATCCAAAATAACAATAGCGCCGCCCTTGTCGGCGGGGCGTGTGATAGTGTCCTTTCTATTACACAAAGTCTCTATACCAACTCTGATGTAATGTTGAGGTTGCACCGATCTCATTCTCAAATAAGCCAAATCGTTTAACAGTAAATCTCGAAAGATGGTGATGTTGGGTGCTGAGTTACCAGGAGGATTGAAGAGCGAAGCATTAGATAACCCAGAATGAACCACCCTGGATACCTCACTGGTTAGTTGTCTAGAGGGGTTGCTCAAAATATACCTTTTAATATTAAGTTCCCGCATTTATTTCTGCACGTCTATAAACGTTTGAAATCTATCAAGATTCCGAGGTGGAACAAACTTCAGACCTTTGTTAAGAGTGGAGAGTTCTTCTTTTGAAAGTTCTTTGGTGCTCAAGTTTATAATGCCATCAACATCTATATTCTCCTCCTTTTTGGGGTGAAGTTTCCTCCCCCCTCTGCACCCTTTCTTGCGTTGCCATTTCGCTTGTTTTGTCCCCTGCTGACCAGCTGAAAATCCCGATTATAACGGTTTTCTCCTATATGCTGACTTTGGGGGGGGACAAGGAATATTATGGTTTCCACTCGAACCAAATGCACTCTCATTGGTGACATCTAGCAGAGGGGAAAATTCTATTCCTAGAATTGATGTTACCCTCCTGTTGGCCCTGTCCACCATTGCTATCGCAATGGTTACGCCCTAATCTATGATCCTGTGGGTCATGATAATGATATCCACTATTGTGGCCTTGGTAAGTCTCTCGACCATCCTGTTGTCTCCAAGTTCGAGGTGAATGATAGTTTGGTCGAGAGAAGGGATTTCTACTACCTCCCCTGCCTCTTGGTGTCGTTGGGATCCCCTACCCCTAGAGGGGTGGGGAGAGGTGTGATGCGTATGTAATGCATCAGACTTATTACTCCCCGCATATCATGGGTTACAGGCATAGGTTGAGAATCGTGAGTGGTGGTAGTGGGGGGAGGATCAGTAGGGGTAGGGATCTGCCACTTAAAAACCAGATTATCCCTATAGTCTTTGGCATCCCTATTGTATTTCCTCCTTTTCTTTTGCTCCATTTCCTCCTTAATGAGTATAGTTTTTAAGGCCTCAGATCTACAGATGTAATCCTGATCATCTTTAAAAGGGGTGAATTTAGTTCTAATGTTGTTGATTTCTAAATCCAGCATTGTTAATCTACGCTTCTTCTTAGCTATCAGGAATTGTAAAAAACTGACCCCCGCCTCGTTAAAATATTTAAACCACTCAGCCAGTTCATTGCCTTCTTTCTGGGGATTGACTTCCCATCTTAAACTCCTAGGTACCATGTTTTCTTTGACATATGCATATGCAATGTCCCATCTCAAGTGCACCTCGGTGATGGTGAGATTTTTTAATCTAAGGAAACATCCTGCCAGATCATCTCTGGGGTCATCTTTACCATCAAAGACTCCCGTGGTGTCAGTAACTACCTGGGATCTGTATTCAAAAATATCCATTACAGAAACACCAGCTGCAAAAACTATATATCAAAAATAGACACAAAATGTAAAAAGGAAAGAATTACACTAGGTGCATAAACAATATGTGAAAAAGTATTAAAAATTATTATAAGTAAAAAAAACGTGAAGGAGTCCTGCTGCTGAACACTATAACCCCGATATGAGGGCACAGAGAGTAGATATAGAAAGAACAGTGCAGCGCTGGATAAATATCACAAATGTGAAATGTGTTAAATCAGTGAATGAAATACCAACAACAGTAAATAACAACCAATAGAGTAATAACAGCTAGTATATACATTAATAAATCAATTGTGTGCTCACAAAAATATTCCAATGACATAATGAAATATATTAAAATGAAAAACAATTAATATAATAGGGTGAAAGTGAAAATAAAGTCCAAAAGTATTGGTGTTCAGATACGAAATCCTGGATCAATGTTCCACCACTGGTGCTGCCCACCACCTAGTGATAAAGTAATGGAGGCTTACCAGACAGTCTGCGACCGCCCTTATTCAGGGGGGTCAAAAGAGGCTCAGTAGAGATATGTAGACCTCAGGGAACGTCTCAATCAGCCACTTAATGGCACTGGTCCTATTGATACCTTTCTAGTTCCTATATGTATATTGCCTTGGTCGCCTTTATCTGTCAGGAAAGGTATTTTTTATGTTAATTAAACAGGCCTCTCATCCCCTGCTTCATGAGACAATCATCATGTTTATTGTGACCAATCAGTTTTTAGCTCTGTTCTTGGCCAGCCAACGGCGGCGTCTCTTAGCACACCGTTCGCTTTATAAGGCGCATGCGCGGTTGCGTACCCCTGATGGCGTCAGTTGTGACGAAACGGCCATAGGGTCACAACGTAAGCACGCATCGCACAAATGTGCAATTTCATTTTAAAACAGCAGTGGAGCCTTTTCTGTTATCCCTGCTAGGATTTTTATACTGTTTTGTATTGCTTCTTTTAATAAACCAACCTTAGTTTCTCTACACTACTGGAGTCTATTTTTTCTTTTTGGCACCTATGGTTTACCCTTGCTGGATTCCATTGGAAGCAAACATTGATTGCCGTATAAGAAGTACCCCTGGGATCGCATCCTTCTAATTGCTCCTTGGTGTCGCTGGTTAGCCGTTCAGGAAGGAGGTTGGAGGAACTTCCACAGAGCTCCCTGTGGGACATTCCCTGAGGTCTACATATCTCTACTGAGCCTCTTTTGACCCCCCTGAATAAGGGTGGTCGCAGACTGTCTGGTAAGCCTCCATTACTTTATCACTAGGTGGTGGGCAGCACCAGTGGTGGAACATTGATCCAGGATTTCGTATCTGAACGCCAATACTTTTGGACTTTATTTTCACTCTCACCCTATTATATTAATTGTTTTTCATTTTAATATATTTCATTATGTTATTGGAATATTTTTGTGAGCACACAATTGATTGATTAATGTATATACTAGCTGTTATTACTCTATTGGTTGATATTTACTGCTGTTGGTATTTCATTCACTGATTTAACACATTTCACATTTGTGATATTTATCCAGCGCTGCACTGTTCTTTCTATAATACTTTCCAGATGCACTGTACCTGTCCAGGGATCCTGTGGTGTCCTCACCCAAGCTGATTCCTGGACCGGCTCTCGGGTGCTGGTGTCGCCATCTTGGGTAAGTGAAGCCGGCAGTGAAGCCTTGCGGCTTCACAGCTGGTTCCCTACTGCGCATACGTGAATAGTGCTGCACTTTCTCAATGGGTCGGCTGCGGCGAGGGCCAAACTTCCACCTGAGTTCGCAGCAGCAAACTCAGCAGGAAGTGGGAGCGGGTTCCTGCCAAATCCAGGTCCCTAAACTAAAGAAGTGTAGCGCTAATATGAGAAGTGAAATAACCACATAATAGGTACAATGAAGACCATTACATCATCAGGTTGGCGAACAATAATGAAAAACAAAAAAAAGAAAGAAACATCAAAGGTAAACTGATTATAGTTCTCTGTAAGTTTGTGACTTCATACAAAGTGAATGAATTAAAGTCCTCTAGTATGTGACTTATCAATGTGCACGTGACTTCTGGAATGAGAAGAACACCTTTTGCTCCTGTTTCTTTAAGGGGGATTGGGCTGCCTCCAGGCCCACCTGCTCTCATCTATCCATTTAATGCATGTGCTTCCATTGTGTAGACACTTATAAATTCAGTAGTGTTAGGACTGCAAGCATACACAGGGTGCCGTGAAGAGGCCTTGCAGCTTATGCATGCGTTTGCAAATGCATGCTAACTAAACCCCTGTTTTTACCGCAGACTGTTGGACAGGTTAATTTGGTTGGTTGGCAGACTGGTTGGTGAGTTGAGCTATGGAATGTTCTGTTTTTGTCTTTCATGAGAACACCACCACCGACAATAAGGGAGCTTACCGGAATGTTTGAACCCAAAGAAACATACGTTCAATTGGGTCAAACAAGCTTGTATGATCAACAGCTGGTAGGATTCTGAAGAAGTTGAAAGAAGATCCTGGGATGATCGGTGAACCGGTATGTCCCTCAGGGGTAATGCCCAGAATGCATAGTGGTTACAATGGATAGGAAGGAACAAAAGAAGGCCACATAGTGTAATTCCGTATAAAAATATATGCACTGCCGCCATTTTACTTATACAGCGCTGTTTTATCCATTTCCATGTGAGTGCATTTCTTTCTTTTTAATACATTTTGCATACGTTTTTATATGTCTTTCTCATGAAAGACAAAAACCGAACATTCCATAGCTCAACTCACCAACCAGTCCGCCAACCAACCAAATTAAACTGTCCAACAGTCTGCGTTAAAAACAGGGGTTTAGTTGGCATGCGTTTACAAACGCATGCATAAGCTGCAAGGCCTCTTCACGGCACCCTGTGTATGCTTGCAGTCCTAACACTACTGAATTTATAAGTGTCTCCACAATGGAAGCACATGCATTAAATGGATAGACGAGAGCAGGTGGGCCTGGAGGCAGCCCAATCCTCCTTAAAGGAACAGGAGCAAAAGGTGTTCTTCTCATTCCAGAAGTCACGTGCACATTGATAAGTCACCTACTAGAGGACTTTAATTCATTCACTTTGTATGAAGTCACAAACTTACAGAGGACTATAATCAGTTTACCTTTGATGTTTCTTTCTTTTTTTTGTTTTTCATTATTGTTCGCCAACCTGATGATGTAATGGTCTTCATTGTACCTATTATGTGGTTATTTCACTTCTCATACTAGCGCTACACTTATTTAGTTTTCTGATTTATGCACATATCCTACTGGCCATGTTAGCTGCTTACTCTTTTGGGCAGCGCAGAATTATTTGTTATATCAAGTAGGCAGAAAAGCAGAGCTTTCCCTTTTGGGTGGAGCTCTGCTTTAAGGATTTCATATTATTTATTTTGTTTGTAGTAATATTTCTGGTATTTTTTTTTATTTTAATTTAACCACCTCAGCCCCGGAAGGATTTACCCCCTTCGTGACCAAGCCCTTTTTTGCGATACGGCACTGCGTCGCTTTGACAATTGCGTGGTTGTGCGACAACAAAATTGACGTCCTTTTTTTCCCCCAAATAGAGCTTTCTTTTGGTGGTATTTGATCACCTCTGTGGTTTTTATTTTTTTGCGCTATAAACAAAAAAAGAGCAACAATTTTGAAAAAAAAGCAATATTTTTTGCTATAATAAATATCCCAAAAAAATATATATAAAAAAATGTCTTCCACACTTCAGGCCAATATGTATTCTTCTACATATTTTTGGTAAAAAAATCGCAATAAGCGTATATTGATTGGTTTGCGCAAAAGTTATCGCGTCTACAAAATAGGGGATAGATTTATAGCATTTTTAATAATAATGGTGGCGATTTTTATCGTGACTGCGACATTGCAGCAGACAGATTGGACACTTTTGACACTATTTTGGGACCATTGGCATTTATACAGCGATCAGTGCTATAAAAATGCACTGATTACTGTGTAAATGTCACTGGCAGGGAAGGGGTTAAACACTAGGGGGCGATTAAGGGGTTAACTGTTTTCCCTCAGCACGTTCTAACTGTAGGGGGGATGGGCTCACTAGAACATGACAGAGATCACTGCTCCTGATCACTGGGAGCAGTAGATATCTGTCATGTTGCTAGGCAGAACAGGGAAATGCCTTGTTTACATCGGTATCTCCTCGTTCTGACTCTCCGTGCCACGATCGCGGGCCACCGGCGGACGTCGAGTCCGCGCAGGCATGCTCCCGTCAGCAGCGTGTGCGCACCCGCTAGTCGCGGATGACGCAGCGGCGTACGGGTACGTTGTTTTGCGCACCTGTGCCACTTTGCAGATGTATATCGGCGTTAGCCAGTTGGCAAGTGGTTAAGCAGTGCAGCACTATTTTTTCACCATCCTGTTGAAGGTCTGCTGTCTCTGACACTGAACATTCACTGAATTTTAATGTGCAGGCCCTTTGGTAATGTTGGGGGCCGCACTTGAGGCCACTCCTGTAAAGAAAGTTGACTATAACTGCTTTAAGGGCTCATTCAGATTTGTTACTAGGGGACGGTTTCCGCCACAGTCTTACTGCCCACTTCAACAAGGGATACTGTCATGGTGAAGATAAAACCGCATGTCACATTTGGCAGGCATTACTACTTCTGAGTGTGACTCATGAAAGTCTATAGGGGGCCCATGCTAAAACTACATGTAATGCAAATGATTGTCACGGTGATGTAGCATTTACAGGGTTAAATCAGGCCTTCCCACCGCCTGTCAAACGCCCTCTGAAAAGTGAGTTGCTATGGTTGGTCACATGTGTGAATGCCTTGTAACACAGGTAGCTGTGTGTGAGACCTAAGGCCCTCTTTCACACGGGCACCTCCATGAAACGGAATCCGCTTGCTCAGTGAGGGATCGCTCTGCTGATCCCTGATGAGCAGGCGGATGACAGGTCCTATGCAAAGCTGACATGGACACAGTCCCACTCTCCTCTATGGGGCAATCGAATGGAAACGGACTGCCTGTCCGTTTCCATCCAATCCGATAGACTCCAATCTGAATAGGACCACCATTCATCTGTTTTTGGTGGACAGGAGCGGATAGCGGCGAGTGTCAGTGGACATATATCCATAGCTCCCAACTGTCCCTGATTTCGAGGGACTGTCCCTGATTTGGAGCAATGACCCTCTGTCCCTCTTTCCTCCTCATGTGTCCCTCATTTTTGTCTGATCTATATAGTTGTATATAAAATACACTTTTTATCTTTCAAAAAGTTTTTCCCAGTGCTAAACCTTTCATCCAATTTCTAAATTGCTGCATTTGTACATTTTAAAAACCAATATAAAGGAATAGTAGCGGTAAAAAAAAGTCCTTGTGGATTTAATTAACTTTTTTTTGGTTAATTCTTCTTTAAGGGGGTGTGACAGGGGGCGTATCCTATGCCTGCATACGTTTGTTAGTAGGTGTCCC
This sequence comes from Aquarana catesbeiana, assembly GCF_042186555.1. Lineage (NCBI taxonomy): Eukaryota > Metazoa > Chordata > Amphibia > Anura > Ranidae > Aquarana > Aquarana catesbeiana. Next base: position 78,586,785 of record NC_133336.1, read on the forward strand.
ACATTCCCATCTCAAAATGTTGGTAGGTATGTATGTCTGCTAACATCCGCTGCTCCATAGAAAAGACTGAACAGTCTGATCAGGTCTGCCTGAAAAACTGACAGGCAGACCTGATTGGATGGCCTGTGTGAAAGGGGCCTTAGACCCCATACACACTGTTAGATTTTCTGTAGATTTTTGTCTTCAGATTTACCAAAACCATGTAGTGCAAGGGCCTGCCTGATTGCATACAAATTGAAACTCTTAAGGTTTGACCTCGTATTGTATAGTTTTGGTAAATCTGAAGACAAAAATCTGCAGAAAATTGTATAGTGTGTATGGGGTTTTAGACCCCTTTCACACTGGGACGCTTTGCAGGCACTATAACGCTACAAATAGCACCTGCAAAGCACCCTTAAAGAACCGCTGCTGTCTCTCCAATGTTGGCAGGACGCTAAAAAAAATCCTGCTAGCAGCATCTTTGGAGCGGTGAAGGAGCGGGGTGTACACCACTTCTGCCCATTGAAATCAGTGGGGCAGCGCGGCTATACCGCTGGCATAGCGCTGCTGCAGCAGCGCTTTGCCATGGTTTTAACCCTTTCTCGGCTGCTAGCGGGGGGGGGGGGGGGTTAAAAGCTGCCGAATAGCGCAGTGAAGTTGACGGTAAAGCGCAGCTAGAAATAGCGTCGCTTTACTGCCGACGCAGCCACCGCCCCAGTGTAAAAGGGGCCTTAGGCTGCATTCACAAAGCTGTTTAGCAATGTTGCCAATCCCAGTGGCTGGGACTGACAGCTGTGTGTGGATAGGTGTGAGCCAGGGCCAGGCCCCTACCCTGCAATGACAGGCACTGGGTGGCTGCAGCTAATGTGACTGTTGGCATTGCCTGCAGTGATTGTATATTGTATGTGTGTGGGTGAATGCAGCCATACAATCAGGATCATCAGACAGAAAAAAAAACGATGTATAGGTAATAATCATAGGTGTACACGGCCTATTGCACGGTGTGCACCCCAAAGCTCAAACACAAAATGTATAAATACTGACAGTGTCATAAAGGCAGAGCACTAGGTTATGTCTTCCAATTACTTTTTTTCAGATTTTTTTTTTAATGAGAAAAAAGGAGAATTTTATTTTATGAAATATCAGAGGTCTAAAGAGGGGGAATGTGTGCTACATGGGGTGTGCCCAGGCCTATGGGTAATACTAAGAGGTCTGTGTTCCTGCTGGTTTTCTATTGTATGGATGCTTATACTATTATCTCATACATGTCATGTGTCACCCTGCCCATAGTCCCATAAGTGACAGTGGAATGAGTCCATTGTGGGGACACAGCAGGCTCCTAGCACTGGGCTGCCCTGCTGACGTCTGGAAAGACACGTGACCGTCCTCCAGGCAGGGAGATCGGGAACGCGCGGAGGATGAGTGCACAAGAGCAGAGTGTAGAGGTGTGTGCGGGGGCGCGCACAAGGAAACGTGCACGCTGATATCGCTCATATGCCTTCTGACAAGACAGTCTGCAAATCACGCATGCGCAATGGCATTGTGCCGCTTCTCCCAGGTAACCGCATTCGCCGAGAAGCGTTGGGCATTCGCTAGGAGTGCCGGGGCAGGGCTTGGAGAAGGCGTGTCTGAGCACCTCCCCTTTTTTGTGTGGGTTAACACAGGCTGGTTTTGCCGACTCTAGCGTTTAGCCAATCCGAACATTAGTCCGGTACCGGGGGGAGGGGCCGATCCTTGTGTATGGGCATGGCCATGTCTAGCATGCTAGGCTGTGGCTTGTGTTGGTAAGGTAGCCTGTGACGTCGCTGGTGCTGCAGTGATGGAGAGCGGGGGGAGCAGCCGGTGACCGGGGGAGGGAAGGAAGCAACCGGCGGCGGGGGAAGGTTCGCTTTGTTACCGGAATGGGTGCGCGTTATTGGACGGTGACTGGGGGATAGAGGTGACCTCCGCACAACCATCCTGCGGTACGGCTTCTACCCTCCTGGCTGGTAGAGGATACACGGAATGTCACCCCGGGGAGCCTTCTAGTATTGGAGGTAAGACTGCCTTACCGTGCCATCTACATCCACTACAAGTCCCAGCATGCCTGGACACACTGCAATCCATGGCTGGAGAGCTGCATCCTACCAGAAATCCCTTCCCAATGGCCAATCCCATCCATACACTGCCCAATGCCTGCCCATCAAGCACTCCATCCCATAGGCTTCCCTTAGATTGGCCAATCCTATAGGCTGCCCATAGACAGTGTGATCCCAAGGGCTGCCTGTTTGATACCAAATGTTTCCCCCTAAACTGGTCTATTCCATAGGCTGCCCATCAACTGGCCTATTCCAAAGGGTTGCCTATAGGATAGCTGCTCATTGGCTGCTGGATTCCAAAGGCCTCCCCTAGACTGGCCGATCCCAAAGGCTGCCAATAAACAGTCTGATCCCAGGGGCTGCCCATGAAAACCCAAAGACTTCCCCTAAACTGATCCATCCCAAAGGCTGCCGGTTGGTTGGCTGGCCGGCCGATCCCAAAGGCTGCCAGTTGGTTGGCTGGCCGGCCGATCCCAAAGGCTGCCGGTTGGTTGGTTGGCTGGCCGGCCGATCCCAAAGGCTGCCGGTTGGTTGGTTGGCTGGCCGACCGATCCCAAAGGCTGCCGGTTGGTTGGTTGGTTGGCTGGCCGGCCGATCCCCAAAGGCTGCCGGTTGGTTGGTTGGCTGGCCGGCCGATCCCAAAGGCTGTTGGCTGGTTGGCTGGTTGGCTGGCTGGACGGCCGATCCCAAAGGCTGCCGGATGGTTGGCCGATCCCAAAGGCTGTTGGCTGGCCGGCCGATCCCAAAGGCTGCCGGATGGTTGGCCGATCCCAAAGGCTGCCTGTCAAATCCCAAAGGCTTCTTCTAAATTGGTCCATTCCAAAGGCTGGCTGTTGGCTTGCCGATCCCAAAGGCTTCCCTTAGGCTGGATTCACACCTATGCATTTTTAGTGCTTTTTGCATTTTGCAGATTTGCACTACAGAACGTATTCCATAGGAAACCATGGTGAATGGACTGTAGTGCAAAATGCAAAAAGCACTAAAAATGCATAGGTGTGAATCCAGCCTTAGACTGGCCAATCCCAAGGGCTGCCTGTTTGATACCAAATGTTTCCCCTAAACTGGTCTAACCCATAGGCTGCTCATCAACTGGCCTATTCCAAAGGGTTGCCTATAGGATAGTTGTTCATTAGTTGCTGGATTCCAGAGGCTGTCCATAAACAGTCTGATCCCATGGGCTGCCTGTCAAAACCCAGAGACTTCCCCTAAACTGATCCATCCCGAAGACTGGCCAGCCAATCCCAAAGGCTTCTTCTAAATTGGTCCATTCCAAAGGCTGGCCGATCCCAAAGGCTTCCCTTAGACTAAAAAATCCTAATGTCTGCCCATAAACCGGCCAATCCCAAGGGCTGCCTACAGGATGGCTGATTGATCTCTCATTGATAGCAATGCAAGGTGAAATGTAATTTTTGTTTATCACTTTTTTGTTTTCTTTTGGAGCAAATGATAATCACACATCACAAGAATTTTCCAATTTCGTGAAAAATGTGGTAACCAGTACTTCTGATGCTTGACATACCTGATTCTTACCCAAATCTGCCACATCACTTGCAAATATTGGTTGATTTGTGGTGCCTCTGAACGTGGTCTATAGATACCTTAACATTTTCCTGTATCCATATATCATAATTAATTTGTGTGTATAAAATTTGCATGTGTGTGTATGTAGATAGATGGCTCAGACATCCACAGATGTGCAAGATACATTCATTTCATCACAAAATGAACTATGAATATATGTGCTTTAGCTCCAGCAGAATGTGCAGTGAATGTATACATAACACACACACACACACACACACACACACACACACACACACACACACACACACACACACACACACACACACACACACACACACACACACACGTAGTAGGGAGGGGCCGTACAGTCTGCTATTTCTTTATTGTACTAAAGGTTTCCCCTCCTCCCCTGTCATTACTGAACATCACATCATGAAAAGACCCCTCTATGGAACTGAGAATCCCCATGGAAAAGCAGGTTTTGCCGTCATTCAGGAATAAAGCCCTGCTTCTTTAATTGCCTCGTCTGCACATAAATTTGGGAAAGTGAAGGCTCACAGCAATCAATCGATTGTGTCATTGTGTGAGCCTCTGCATTTTGTGATGTGATCATATAATAGATGTTCTACATTCTGCTTATTGACAATGGCCTGTCTTATTCATAACTCCTCTCCAATATAAAACTAAAATAAATATATAACACATTCATCTTTGCCAAGCAGCCCTATGGACGACGCTGGTAGAGACTGTCTGTTGGATGAGAAGCAGCACTGACATTTCTTTTTCTAGATCATAACTGATCAATTAATGTGATTCATGTTGTAGCAGAACAATGGTGGATGACTAGTATGACGACTGTACTAGCTCAGTGTGTGTACATCCATAAGATAGTTGTAGCATTGTTTCTGACGTCTTTTGAGTGTGTTTTTTCAGCATGCATCTTCCTTTAGCATTGACGCTCCTGAAAACTAACAGATGTTGCGCAAATCCAGTTTTGATGCCATGTGCGTAAGAGATATTATGAATGATTCGTATTTCGTCCGATATGTGAGGATCTATTACAGGGTCTGCCATTGTATGATTACAGGCCATTTCGAAGCTTTCCTTGTCTCCAGTGCTGCAGAATTTCCAACACATTGCTAAGCAATCCCCTCCTTATTGCAGAGCGTAATTAACCCCTCGGTTCCTCTGTGTGCCTGATCAACATGAAATAATCACTTTGACCAGTGCTGTGATGACAGAAGTGGCTTGATCTATACAAGATGAGCTAGGTTCTGTCACTGGCCGGCTCTGCAGAGAGCAACAGTGATTATTATTAAGCAGCTGATCACCTGGGTGTGTGCAAGAGATATAATGGACACTTTTACTACACAAGGATAGCTGAGCATCCCCTGTACACAAAGCTGTCACCTTCCTGGCACATGGATGGAAATCTTTCTTTGTACTTTACTATGAGAACATTTTGCTAAGCAAGTTGAAGGTCAGATTGAATGAATGGTAAGGTAACTTGCAGTTGCTTGGAAAAAGTACATCAGGCATGCTTTGTCTAACCTGTGTTCTGCCATCTGCAGGAAAGTAGTTTTTGACCTTCAGATAAAGCCTGGTACACACAATGAGAATATCGGATTAATGATCATGGATTTTACCAAATTTTTTGCATGCTAGTCTTAAATGGCAAACCAATAGGTTACTAAAAATACCAAAATTCTCTTGTAACAGAATACAACTTCAGAAGTAATGTTTTCTTTCTTTTCTGAGCATGCGTGGTCTTGGTCACACAATTTATTTTTTTCGTACAAACACCATACTAATTACAATTATAGAATAAATGATTTTTAATTGTAAATAAGGCCTCTTTCACACTGACAGACCGATCGGGTCCGATCCGATTCTGTCTGCTAAAAACAGATAGATGGGGATCCATTCCCCATCCGTCTGGTGGATCAGATGGCAACGGAATGGAAACGAACAGGGGGTCCATGTACATCCAACAGCCGATTGGAGAACAGCAGGCTGTGCCTGTGTCCTCTCTGCATCAGCGAAGCGGACACGGACCTGTCGTCCACCTGCTCAGTGGAGAGATCCCTGCTGAGTAGGGGGGTAGACAGGCGGGCTGTGCTAGTGTGAATGGGGCATTAATGTACGAGAAATTTTCATGCTTGTTCCTTCAGATATTTTCACTGTTGTGATCGGCTCTCGAAAAAGCTGTGTGCTAGCAAACAGATTATTGGACTGTATTTTTCATCCGATTTTCTCATTGTTTGTATTGGGCATTACTGTGACAAAATATTTCTATTCTCTCTTTTTTTTTTTTTTTGGCAAGTAGTCAAAAGAAATACTTTTTAACAACCGGGATTGCTCTTTATTGAACATATATGGTGCATCCGGAAAGTATTCACAGCACTTCACTTTTTATGCATTTTGTTGTGTTACAGCCTTTTTCCAAAATGGATTCAATTCATTATTTTCCTCAATTCTACAAACAATATCCCATAATGACAAAGTGAAAGAAGTTTGTTTGAAATCTTTGCAAATTTATTAAAAATAAAAATGAATAAATCACGCGTACATAAGTATTCACAGCCTTTGCCATGACACTCAAGATTGAGCTCAGGTGCATCCTGTTTCCACTGATCACTCTCTTCGGATGTTTTTACAACTTGATTGGAGTCCACCTGTGGTAAATTCAATTGATTGGACATGATTTGGAAAGGCACACACCTGTCTATATAAGGTCCCACAGTTAGCAGTGCATGTCAGAGCACAAGCCATGAAGTCCAGGGAATTGTCTGTACACCTCTGAAACAGAATTCTATTGAGGCACAGATCTGGGGAAGGGTACAGAAAAATTTCTGCCCAATGAGCACAGTTGTCTCCATCATCCCTAAATGGCAAAAGTTTGGAACCACCAGGACTCTTTCTAGAGCGGGCTGCCCGGCCAAACTGATTGATCAGGGGAGAATGGCCTTAGTCAGGGAGGTGACCAAGAACCCAATGGTCACTCTGACAGAGCTCCATTGTTTCTTTGTGGAGAGAGGAGAACCCTCCAGAAGAACAACCATTTCAGCAGCACTCCACCAATCGAGCCTGTATGGTAGAGTGGCCAGACGGAAGCCACACCTCAGTAAAAGGCACATGACAGCCTGCCTGGAGTTTGCCAAAAGGCACCTGAAGGACTCTGACTATGAGAAACAAAATTCTCTGGTCTGCTGAAACAAAGATTAAATTCTTTGTCCTGAATGACAAGCGTCATGTCTGGAGGAAACAAGGCACAGCTCATCACCTGGCCAATACCATCCCTACATTGAAGCATGGTGGTGGCAACATCATGCTGTGGGGATGTTTTTCAGTGGCAGGAACTGGGAGACTAATCAGGATCGAGGGAAAGATGACTGCAGCAATGTATACAGACATCCTTGATGAAAACCTGCTCCAGAGCGCTCTGAAACTCGGACTGGGATGAGGTTCATCTTCCAACAGGACAACGACCCTAAGCACACAGCCAAGATAACAAAGGAGTGGCTACAGGACATCTATGTGAATGTCCTTGAGTGGCCCACGAGAGCCCAGACTTGAACCCGATGTGACATCTCTGGAGAGATCGGAAAATGTGCACTGACGCTCCCCATCCAACCTGATGGAGCTTGACCGGTCCTGCAAAGAAGAATGGGATAAACTGCCCAAAAAATAGGTGTGCCAAGCTTGTAGCATCATACTCAAAAAAACTCAAGGCTGTAATTGGTGCCAAAGGTGCTTCAACAAAGTATTAAAGTGGTTTTAAACTCTCCATTACAACTTTTGCTCATTCTAATTTACCTAACTAGCACTATTCATCTCTGCCTGTGAAACATGACTTATTTGTACAGTCTTCTTGTAATCCGCCCTGTATTTTTTTTTTTTTTTTTTTTTACGTCACTGGCGCATGCGCATTTAGTCATCTGATTAATTGCACACTATGTGTGCCGTTTCCTTTAACAGCAGTGCCGGGTCTGTAATTTCCCTCAAGAACGGCACATCGAGAAGACTCGTAATACTTTCCCTTCCTAGCTTCCTTGTTCTCTACTTGTGACTTGCAGACGTCACACGGGGGGAGTGTACCAGGTCAGACATCCACAGCAAGAAATGGAGGAGCTCGGTTGCTGTGGTAACGGCGATCGAGAGAGGCTTGAATAGCGCGCGATCGCACATGTGCGAGATTCTGGCAGAGGGAAACGAGGAAGGGCGGAAATTGTCACAGGAGAGTCAAAAATCAACAACAAAGATGGCGCAGCCGATTACAGGAAGAGTGTTTTGTTTATTAAACCACAAACAGGTACTTGCGAAACATTAGATGCTAACATTACTATGTGCTAGGCATGAAGACACATTGTTCTCTGTAAATATTGAAAAAAAAATCCGAGTTTACTTCCTCTTTAAGCAAAGGCAGTAAATACTTATGTACATGTGATTTATTTATTTTATTTCATTTTTTTTTCCCGTGTTTTTTTTTTTTTTTTTTTTTTATTTTTAATAAATTTGCAAGGATTTCAATCAAACTTATTTCACGTTGTCATTGTTTGTAGAATTTTGAGAAAAAATAATGAATTGAATCTATTTTGGAATAAGGCTGTAATATAATAAAATGTGGAAAAAGGGAAGCGCTGTGAATACTTTCCAGATGCACTGTAAGTGGTACAAAGACAATAGATACCCATTTGCTATGCATCGCTGTCTGGATAAGGCATAATAGAAATACTTTAGTGCTATTGAATATTATATGAAAATTGAATTCTAGGTTAACCAGGACACTTGTTCCTAGCCAATCACATCTCTGTCATTTTCTGACCTGCAGTAAGGAAAGAAGAAATGGGGTGGCTTGCTCCTCACTATACTCTGTTTTCAGTAATCTGCCTCATTAGCACTGGCCGTGCATGGATATAATTGGCTTGGCATGGGCTTATCACTCCTAATTGGCCATTTGGTTTAGTCTTTAGTTGGCTAGTCCTTTTGAATATATAAACTAGCACTTTAAAGCCTTGGCCGTTCTTGGTGAGACGTCTACCATTCTGCGGCCACCCTTTGAGTTTGCACAGTTGCCAAGTAATTTGATGTCTCTATTGCTTCGTAAACTAAGCATCTGTTTTGTCAGGGAATCGATGATCTTTGTAGTTTGAGCTGCTATTGATCTTCTGTTATCTCCAGACATGCATTTGTTGGAAAATGCTTATCATAAAATTTACTGAGATTTGGTAAAATAAGGTACAGCTGAATTATTGAAATTAATAGACTAAAAGCGGTTGTTAACCCACTACAGTATAACCATTCAATCCTCTCTGTAAAATTAACATTGTGTCTGTGTTAAGGTAGAAATCTGCCTCTCTTTTATAGATCGGAGTGACTCCTCCGGCTGACGGCTATAGCGGGAGGGGCCGAGAACTCCCGCTGATGTCAGCCGGAGAAGAGAGAGCCGAGGAATGACGTAAGTGCCGGGAGACACTCTGATATAAATAGAAATCGGCATCTCTTTTATATAACACAGACACTGGGACACATAATGTTATTTTACAGAGGGGATTGTATGGTTATACTGTAGTTATGATAGCAGCAGAAGGGGGGGGGGGGCTGGGGAGTGGACAGAGCTGACAGGTAGAGAGGGGGGAGAGGAGGACAGGAGAGCTGCGGATGATGGAGGCAAGTAAACTGACCATGGTGTCAGGGCTCAGCAGCCATGATAAACAGTGGTCAGTTTACAGGGAGGAGGACAAAACCAGGCAGGATCAGCCAGATTTTTCAAGTTATGCAAGGGGCCAAATTGCACAGCACAAGCACACTGCTGTTATTCATGTTTTAAGGGAACAGGATCTATTTTTTTATGAATTTTTTGGGGGGGTAAAAAATGCTTTAAGACAAAAATTACTTTTTTTTTTTTTTTTTTTTTTTTTTGTTCTTTACAATGCCATTCCTTTTTATATTCCAAGGAAGGAGAGACCTAAAGCTGTCAGGTTATCATTTGGGAATAACATAAATGGCATTGACAATGCTTGGAAAAGAGGAGGAAATGAACATTATAGCTCCAGAAATTCCTTTAAATGGGATCTACTGCAGTCAACATTTGTTAGTGGCATAACAAACGAATGGTTGCTGGCAGGTAGCGGATGTTAGGAGATGTGAGTCAGATTTCTGCAGACATTGGAGCACGTTGTGTTTCTGACAGCAAGAGCATTTTACAAACACATCCAAGAAATTTCTACCCACATCAAAATTCTGTAGTATCGTATGGTTGTTGGCGGTAGGGTTGGCTGTATTAGCTTGAGTTTATTTTATTTATTTATTTTTACAAACAACGGAAAGCAGAGACCTAGTGTTGTGCCTTTGTTTTATCTGCAGTCTTTTTCTACCATTCTTTCTTGTTAGATGATTTGGTAGCCATTGCCCTTGTATCTCTGAATTTTGACAGTGTGTTTTTTTTTTTTTTTTTTTTTTTTTTTTTTAATTGGAATGTCTAAGGGTCATTGCACACTGGCCATGCACATTAGGTCATTTAGAGGCAGAAAAAAACCCTTCTGTTTTTTGTGATATAACGTGCTAACGGGCAGATCTGAGAGGCCATCATTTTATTTGGAAAAAAACAGCGGTGATTAACTAGCAGCTCCTGTCCTTATACGGCGACAGGTTGGCTCTCCTGTGCGGATCGCCGTAGTTGTGTGGCGGGTGCATGGCAGCGCGTGTGCGCACACTGCGTGAGCATGCCCATGGATCGGCTGGACCCTATGTCCACTGGCGACCCGCGATCGCCTAGTACAGAGGCAGAATGTGTTTTTTTTTTTTTTTTTTTTTTTTTTTTTTTTTTTTCCAAAATTGTTGCTCTGTTTTGTTTTTATATATTTTTTTGTTTTAATATTTTTCCTTTTTATAGGTCTTGCCTTTCTTAAAGTGGTAGTAAATTTTATACTCTGTTTTTTTTTTTTTTTTATGGGTCTCCTGGCAGCTTTAAAAGGATGTTGAAGTCTATTTTAAAGAGGGGGGAAAAAAAAATGTGTTCTACCTACCTGCTCTGTGCAGTGGTTTTGGACAGAGCAGCCTGTATCCTCCCCCTTTCACACAGAGCTGCGACCCGTCCCTCCCCCTCTTTCTCCTGATTGGCTCCCGCTCCTTTCACACAGAGCTGCGACCCGTCCCTCCCCCTCTTTCTCCTGATTGGCTCCCGCTGCTGCCAAAAGCCAATCAGGAGTGCAAGTCCCCGGAGCGACAAGGCTCTCGTCTTCGGCCGCTTGATTGGCTGTGCCAGGGCGATGTCACTCCTGCGCATGGGAGTCACATCGCAGTGGCGCACAGAGCGGGCAGTATATGTGGTCAGAGCTGCTCATGTGCGGCTCAGATCACATTACTCACTCAGAGACCTCTCTTCTGTGATATAACCCTGCCTGTCATGGAGTTTTGTAACTACTGACTGTACTACCACTTTAAGCTAGCCATACACTAGTAGGTTTTCGAACAAATATTCGTATGAATATTTGTACATAATTTCTTATTTCATCCAGTGACTTGGCGAACGCCGTTCGAAAGTTGGGTTTTATTTATTTTTTTCAAAATATTTTTTGTTGAAAGGTGTCTATTATACTAACAAGAAGAATCATTGTAACATGTTGAAGTACATGTGAATAGCCACCACTTATAAACAATATATACAACATGTATATAAACTAAAACGTTCTTACTTCTAGTAGCGAGGTATACAACAATAGATTTTAGAATGTTTTGTGAAATTGCGTTTGATCTACAATCACTGTTAGAACTTTTGTTTTGATATACAAATGTTTTTAAAACAAAAATTTTGGAACAAAATTTTACTAGTGTATGGCCAGCTTTAGGCCCATTTCACACGACAAGCCCGCTCAGATCTGCCTGTCTGTTTTTCAGGCGGACCTGAGCGGGCCATCCATTAACGCCTATGGGGAGACGGATAACAGTGGAGATGCTGACACCCGTCTGCCATCCGATCCACTAAAAACAGACGTATGGTGATACATTCGCCATCCGTCTTATCGGATCTGGTGAAAATGGACATGCTGTGCGATCTCTCCATAGGAATCAGCGGCGCTCTGACAGGTCCCTCCCCACTCAGTGAGCAGAGACGCACCTGTCATCTGCCGGCTCAGTAGAGATCAACGGAGCGATCTCCGCTGAGCTGGCGGACCCCGCTGAGCGGATCTGCTTTGTGTGGAAGGGGCCTTAGACTTCTGTGATTGTGACCTTCTCTAGTCAGATATTCCTGCTGGACTTTAGTGTAATAGGGCGTACACACGGTCGGACTTTGTTCGGACATTCCGACAACAAAATCCTACGATTTTTTTTTCCGACGGATGTTGGCTCAAACTTGTCTTGCATACACACGGTCACACAAAGTTGTCGGAAAATCCGATCGTTCTAAACGCGGTGACGTAAAACATGTACGTCGGGATTATAAACGGGGCAGTGGCCAATAGCTTTCATCTCTTTATTTATTCTGAGCATGCGTGGCACTTTGTCCGTCGGATTTGTGTACACACGATCGGAATTTCCGACAACGGATTTTGTTGTCGGAAAATTTTATCTCCTGCTCTCCAACTTTGTGTGTCGGGAAATCCGATGGAAAATGTCCGATGGAGCCCACACACGGTCGGAATTTCCGACAACACGCTCCGATCGGACATTTTCCATAGGAAAATCCGACCGTGTGTACGGGGCATAAGTCTATCTTCTACTGCCTTTTCCATAGTGTAAAATAAATGGAGAAAGTGAAACGTTCTAGCAAACAATAAGACTAGGTTTATATTTGTGCATTGCAGGAACACATGCAAAATTTCACACATTCCAGCAATGCACGGAAACGTGCGTCCCTTTTGCAAGTATCCGGCAGCAGCATTAATTGTAATGGCACCTCAAAGCAACCTAGTGTGTGTGTGTGTGTGTGTGTGTGTGTGTGTGTGTGCACCAAAATGCATGGTAGCGAAGTACCGAGGGGGAATTTTAATAAAGCTGCTGCACCACTTTTCTGGCGTTAATGTATTTTTTGGTTCTGACAGGGACTCATACACCAAATTAAGGTAGTTCTAAAATGTGCCAACTTTACATTATGGCACACTGACTGCACCAAATGTAAAATATGGAGCTAATTAAGACCAACTCCCTGACTTTCGCAGACAGATTTTGCGAAAGTGTCTCTCATCCGTTCTAAAAGTGGTGACGAATGTGCCAAATTCATGTACCGCTCTACAACTTGTACTTGAGTTTGGTTCATGCTACGCCACTTTTAGAAGGCATCTGAGACACTTTTGCAAAATCTGTCTGAGCCAGTTTTACCTTCTCTATGCCAAAAAGGAGTGTGGGGGAAGGGGGATTCAATAAAGCTGCCAAATTCATATAGTTCTTATTGCGCCAAGTGTAAAAGTGGAGCTAATTAGGACCAATTCTCCCTGTGTACAGTTGTCAGTGAAAGTTTAGGAAATTCACAAATTTTGGGTTGACATCAGAACGCTAAGACTGCATTCACACTACAGCTTTTGAATTGTGGGCTGATTTGCCGCGAATTTACCTGCGATTTGACAGCGCCGACGTGTGAATGACAAATCGCAGGACTCGCATTTGAGATGCCATTCATTTGAGTGATACCTCAAATTGTGGTGAGGGTCTGCTGCAATTGTCGCGCAATAATTTGCGGCAATCATGTTGCCCCCAAAGTAGTTCCAGAACTTTATTTGGGCGACATGCTTCCTACGATGCGGATTGCAGCGTGAATTATCGCATGACAGTCTCAGCAGACGCACGCGATTTGAGGTGTCATTAAAATGGCATCTCAAATGCGAGTCCCGCAATTTGTCATTCACACATCGGCGCTGTCAAATCGCGGGCAGATTCGTGACAAGTCGTGATTCAATAACTGTAGTGTGAATGCAGCCTAATAGAGGGTAAATAGGGACGCTAGTGCTGGAGAGCCTGGTGAAGTCCTGGGATTCCTTTACTTTAGAGGGACTTTGTCACTACCTGTTTTGGCTATGGAACAGGAAGTGAAGGGAATTCTCCCCAGTGGGATACAGATGGCAACAAAACACTGACAGGATTTTAACCCACCCTCCCTTATTCCAAAATTGGGGAGGGTTGTGTACCCTGCTTTCACATTTTTACCTACAGGTAAGCCTATAATAAGGCTTACCTGTAGGTAAAATTTAAAGGGGTTGTAAAGGCTCGTGTTTTTTCACCTTAATGCATCTAATGCATTAAGGTGAAAAAACACCTTGGAGTCACCAGCCCCCCCCCGTTTTATTTACCTGAGCCCCAAATTTCCGATGGTGCGTCCTCGCCGTCTCTCTCTCCACGGGTTCCCGTTTCTTGATTGGATAGATTGATAGCAGCTCAGTCATTGGCTTTCGCTGCTGTCAATCAAATCCAATGACGCGGGCACCAGGGAGCGGGTTTTCGAGTCCTGCATTTGGCCTCTATGGACGCTGAATGCTGGACTCGGGGCGCGCCGCAAGGTAATCCCCTCGGGAGAGCGCTTCTCCAAGGGGGTTATCTGATGCGGGGAGGAGCCACCGAGGGACCCCAGAAATGGATGTTCGGGACCACTCTGTGCAAATCAAGCTGCACAGTGGAGGTAAGTTTGACATGTTTAAAAAAAAAAAAAAAAATGATCCTTTAGTATCATTTTAATATCTCCTAAACCTATACGGTTTAGGAGATATTCACCTTGCACACGGACGTCAGCGTAGCAAGCGCTCTGAAGGTTCGGCGGATGCTGCCGGAAAGAGGACTCCTGCGCGTGGGAGTGACGTCATTGAGGCTCCGGCCACTCACCGGGCCGGAGCCGCGAACCCTGTAGAAACACCGAGGCAACATGTCAGCTCCCTCAGCGGTGACCGGGAGGCGATGCCGGTGCTTCGTTCTAAGGTATTTCATAAGGAGCTAGAATGCGGTGCATACTAGTTCATTATGCCTTTTGCCTTAAAGGTTGTAGTTTTAATTTATTTTTTAATTAATTTTTTTGTGGGTATACAACCGCTTTAAAGAACAAAGCTGTAACCGTGTGTGTGTGTGTGTGTGTGTGTGTGTGTGTGTGTGTGTGTGTGTGTGTGTTACAATTAATAGCAACTCACTGCAACACACAGAGTTGTTTACATTGCATTACCAAATGATGAGCCACTTGCATAATAATATCGCTAAGCGGCTAATTGATTACTTATTTAGCTGGGCCAAAGACTTGCATTGAACGATGAGGCTTTTTCCTAGGTTTGGAAGAAAGTATTTATTCTTTTTTTCTTTTTGTTGTTTTTTTTTTTTTTTTTTTTTTTGTTTAATGCCTTCCAAGTGGGAGAATTGTTTTCTTACCTCCTGCTCTGGAAATGCAGCATAATACAATGATAAATATGATAATAAACCAGAATCCTTCCTTTAAATAAGATGAATTTCCTTTGTTGACAGTAGGTAATAGTCCCCATTAAAAACTTCCCCATTGTTCTTGTTCTAATGCCAGCAATCCTGAGGAAAAAAAGGTGGAATTCCCATAGGGGGCTGCAGACAGCAATAAAAATACATCAGAGGAAACAACCTGTCTTGACCTATTCAGAACGAGAAAATAAATTGGGAGTAGCTCCTCTTTAAGATAAACCATTTGCATGTGTTTTCTGTACTACAGGTGCATTAATATATTTTAAAATCTGCTTCCCGTCAGAGTTGCTTGCAGTCAGCTGTGACCCAGCTGTCTGGAAACGGCATTGCCACCTATGTGAATATTACCTCCCATACAGACAGTTACTGTCCATCAAGAATCAATGAACTACAAGAGAACTCACCAGCACCCTCACAGTTAATTGAGAACTACAAGCTGTCTGCAACAGTGGAAGATGGGACTTGTAGTTCATTCATGCACAGATTACTCTGAATGACATGACTGTGTGGGCAGAGCCTTGCACAGCCGTGCTGTTTTTGAATTTTGGGTGCGGGGAGAGGATCCATAGTTGCAGTGAGTGAGTGTTACATAGTCAGATAGGAAGTGTGTTGCTGGCAGGATCACCAGGTGAAAAATACAGTAAGGGGGGGTTGACAGTCTCCAGCTCTCTGCTCAGGGAGATGTGAGAACCGAGCGATCGGCAGTGTTTGATCGCTCTGTTCTCAGTGTTAGAGCCGCCGGGGGACAGATGCAGCATTGCACCAATGCTGCATCGCCCTAGGTTAGTATGATGCTTAAAAAACAAACAAAAAACATACTTCACTTTTAACCACTTCAGCCCCGGAAGGTTTTACCCCCTTCATGACCAGAGCACTTTTTTCAATTTGGCACTGCGCTACTTTAACTGGTAATTGTGCGGTCATGCAATACTGTACACAAACTAAATTTGCATCCTTTTTTTTTCACCACACATAGAGCTTTCTTTTGATGGTAATTGATCACCTCCTGGGATTTTTATTTTTTGCGATATAAATGGAAAAAAAGGCCGAATATGTTGGGGGGGAAAAAATGATATTTTCTACTTTTTGTTATAAAAAAAAAATCCAATAAACTCAATTTTAGTCATACATTGAGGCTGAAATGTATTCAGCCACATGTCTTGGGTAAAAAAAATAAATCAATAAGCGTATATATATTTATTTGTTTGCGCAAAAGTTATAGCGTATACAAACTGGGGTACATTTTCTGGAATTTACGCAGCTTTTAGTTTGATTGATAGTTTGATCTCATTTCTTGAGGTGCTAAAATGACAGGGCAGTACAAAACCCCTCTAAATTAAACTTTTTTGGAAAGTAGACACCCCAAGGAATTTGCTGAGAGGCATGTTGAGCCCATTTGAAATTTTTTTTTTTTTTTTTATTCTTTTTTTTTTTTTGGTCACAAGTGATTGAAAATTGACAACTTTTTACACAAAGTTGTCACTAAACTATATATTGCTCAAACATGCCATGGGCATATCTGGAATTGCACCCCAAAATACATTCTGTTGCTTCTCCAGAGTACGGAGATACCGCATGTGTGAGACCTTTTGGGAGCCTAGCCACGTACAGGACCCCTAAAAACCAATCGCCTTTGGGATTTCTAAGGGCGTAAATTTTTTTTACCTACTTTAACTACCTATCACAGTTTCGGAGGCCATAAAAAGCCAAGATGGCAAAAAACCCCACTAAATGACCCCGTTTTGGAAAGTAGACACCCCAAGCTATTTGCTGAGAGGCATGTCGAGTCCACGGAATTGTCAGGGCTGGGCTCAGCCCTTCCTTCTCTGAGCTGGCTGCTCAGCTGTCGGCTAATTGCCAGCTCCTATCTCTTCACAGTGACTCACCTGTTGATGATATCCTGCTTGTCAGTATTGCCTGCTTAAGCCATCCAGCCCAGATGATCTCTGCCTTTGCCTTGGTCACATCTCTAGAGACTCTCTCCTGTGTTCCTGTTAAAGACTTGCTTGGCTGACATTCCTTCTGGCTCCAGATCCTGCTTGCTGTTCTACTACGCTCATCTCTGGCTCCCTGACATTTTGACTTGTCTGACTATCCGTTCCGGTTCCTGAACCCTGGCTATGTTTTGACTACGTTTACACTGTTTACCTTTTTTTTTTTTTTTTTATTATTATTAAACAAGTGAGATTTAACTGTACTTCTGTCTGATTCATTGTTTCTGACAGGAATATATTAAATTTTGCCACAAGTTTTGGGAAAATTACAATTTTTTTATTTATTTATTTATTTTTTTTACACAAATTTGCCACTAAATGATATATTGCTCAAACATGCCATGGGTATATGTGAAATTACACCCCAAAATACATTCTCAAACACATGATCATAACGATTAAATATTGGTAAATTATGTCATTAGAATGACATTTGGCAATATGAGAGATGTAAAAATCTTTGAACATGATTAATTGTAAATATAGTAATCTTCCTATTGATAGGCATGTAGATACATCCTGAATGCCCAACACGTTTTGTGTATAATAAAAAAAACCAAAAAAAAAAACCACTTCCTCAGGGGCGGATGCTACAAGTTATCTGAAAGGAACAGAGTATAATTAATCTAATGTGATACTAAGCATAACAGGAAAAAGCAAATTGCCAATCATGAGTACTTACATGAGATGGAATAACATGATGTATAGGGGGCCAGGGCCAAAGGGTTGTCTCTCCTGGGAACTGAGGTAGTCTTGAGCAGCGTGATAGTAGGGTGCACGCACAAAACATCCACAGGTTGCCAATCTTCATAATATATCAAGGTGAAGAGCATGAGTAGCGACTACCAAAGTCTGTAGTATATTCACTCATAGGTCTGTATGAATGAATATATATGCTATGGGCAGCACAGTGGTGTAGTGGTTAGCACTTTCAACGAGCAGCAAAAAAGGGTCGCTGGTTCGAATCCTGACCACGACACCATCTGCCTGGAGTTTGCATGCTCTCCCTGTACCTGCGTGGGTTTGCTCCGGGTACTCTGGTTTCCTCCCACACTCTAAAGACATGCTGGTAGGTTAATTAGATCCTGTCTAAATAATTGGCCCTAGTACAGTATATGTATGAATGTGTGTTAGGGACCTTAGGCTGTAAGCTCCTTGAGGGTAGGGACTGATGCAAATGTACAATGTATATGTAAAGTGCTATATAAGCACCTATAATAAATAAAATATCCGTGAGTTAGTGTTGTTAGGGTGATGGGTTCAGGATGTGTACCCAAGGGAAGAGATGGGGAAGAGTGTGAACCAGTACAGATAGAATTGGGATAGTTTACCAAAAACCATCTGTACTGGTTCACACTCTTCCACATTTCCTTATCTCTTCACTTGGGTACACATCCTTAATCTATCACCCTAATAACACTATCTAACTCGCAGATATCATATATATTTATTCATACAGACCCTTTGGTGGTCACTACTCATGCTCATGACCCTGATACATTATGAAGATTGGCAACCTGTGGATGTGTGCACCCTGCCCTGCTATTACGCGGCTCAAGACTACCTCCACTCCTGGGAGAGACAACCCTTTGGCCCTGGTCCCCTATCCAACATGCATCATGTTATTCCATCTCATGTAAGTACTCATGATTGGCAATTTTGCTTTTTCCTGTTATGCTTAGTATCACACTAGATTAATTATACTCTGTTCCTTTCAGATAACTTGCAGCATCCGCCCCTGAGGAAGTTTTTTTTAAATTTTTTTTACACGAAATGCGTCAGTTTCAGGCTGTATCTACATGCCTATCAATAGGAAGATACCCTCTACTATATTTACAATTAATCCTGTTCAAATATTTTTACATCTCTCATCATATTGACGTGTACATATATGTATTTATATAATTTACCAATATGTATTCGTTATGATCATGTGCTGTCAAGCCGTTATGTATGTATCTAGTTATCCATCATGTTCATGCCATGTGTATATGTACATACGTGAAATTACTTTTCTACTTGTTTCATACCAATTTCATGAAAAAATTTGTTTACAATCCATTTTACCTCTAATTCAATAGCCTCATTCAAAGTCCTACAATTCCTTTCTTGTCTATTTGAACCAGGGATGGAGGCACTTAATTGTGCTTCAATCGAAGTCCCCCCCCATTTATAATTCTCTGGCACGGGTCAAATTTGTGGTAATAAATTGACCAGTGTATAAATTGCTTTGGTCCACAATAGATCTGTGCAGATCTGTGAAAAACCGCTCGTAAAAGTCAAGAGAAGTAAAATCCGCTGTTTCCACCTGAATTCCAGGTTGGCCAGTGAATGGGGAAAGTACGGGCGCTGCAGAAGTGGCGGGCTGCCAATCGGGATCTGCAAACACATCAGAAAGGGCATTATGGGCTCTGCTGTGTTTGAACTCTTGGTGGCTGTGGGGCACTACTTGTGCTAGCCACCACACCAGCTTGAACTGCACCTATTGGACTCGCCTTATCGCCAAGTGATACTGCAGTGCTGGTTTGCCTACGACCAGGATGTACTAGGCCGTTGGTGGTTGCCAGTTCACCAGAAGGTTGAGCGGCAATAGTACTGGCTCTCTGCTGCATATGAGAACCATGCGGTTGTTGCACCTCAGCAACAGAAGAAAGGGCTCGGGTACGCCTGACCTTAGTAGTAGGGACCACTACTCCGTCGTCAGAGCTATCTGTCAGGGTGCCGCTACTCTCTACAGGTTCGTATAGTGAGCCCTAATCGGATTGTGATTCTGACAGTGAGGCTTCCCCTGCGCTCTCATCTGTCATGCTCAGCAACCTGTAGGCCTGTTCCCTAGTGTACCTTTCCTTTGACATTTTGGCCACTAAATTTACAGATGCCTAGTGTGACTCACAGGTAAAAAAAAAAACCTGGTTGTCAGAGACTGCTTGAATCGCTACAAAAAAAAAAAAAAAACTGTTAGTGCTAGCAGGGATCAGGCCTGACTCTGCTAACGCTGCAGTTTTGTGTGTTATGTTTTGTAAAGTGATAGTGATTTATTGATACTGCACTTTGGTTGGGGTGGGCGGAGGGGCTAAACGCAGGTGCTGGCAGGTGTCTGGGCTGATCCTGTTAACGCCACGTTTTTGGGAAACCCTATACTACTGGGGACACTAGTATAGATCAGATCAAAGATATTGATCCTTTCAAACACTATGCTAGTAAGGGAGGTGTATGGTGTGTGTGTGTGTGTGTGTGTGTGTGTGTGTGTGTGTGTGTGTGTGTGTGCGCGTATCTGGGATTGACGCTGACACTAAGTGATGTCACCTGTAGTGATCAGAAAAGACATCTGTACACTATACTAGTGAAACTGTGACGGGTGAAAGGGTTAACTGGGGGGGCAATCAAGGGGTTAAACCATTATTGGGAAATATATGGGGGTTACCCTAAACCTACTTGGGTCTGCCACTAACTGCCCTAACGCTGTTTAGTGTCACAAGTGATACCAATGCAGTGATCAGTGAAATATATGAAAACTGCACTTGGTGACACAATGACAGGAGTGAAAAAGGGTTAACTGGGGGTGATCAGGGGGTTAAAAGTGTGCCTATGTGTCCTGGTGTTAGTGTAGTGCTTGGTGTACTCACTATGGATGTCTTCTCTCCGCTCACTGGAACCGAAAAGGGCTCCTCGAGGGGACATGACATCAGTTCCTCTGCCTGTGTTTACATTACACAGGCAGAGGAGGCTTTTCATTTGCCAGAACCGATCAGCAGATCCAGGCCAGAAATCACTGGCCTGCACCTGTGGATCAAACGATTCTGTAGCGAATCCGATTGCTGCGGGGATGGCAGCTTGTGCAGCTGAGCCGCCTTGCCGCAGTAGATCTGCGGAAGGCAGTTGGCAAGTGGTTAAGGTATTGATCCCGAGCAGATGGTCAGTAAATTGTGACAAAGTGAAGCAAGAAAGATTTGTAAGATATTAAAGAAATGTGTTTACCTTTTACAATGACTAACTCTATTTTATTTATTTTTTTATCACTTCCCACCTGTAGGCTATCCATGTACGGCCTCAGTGGTTAATAAAAAAAAAAAAAAAAAAAAAAAATTATATATTATAGCATACAGTGTGGCAAAAGTATTTAGCCAGCCACCAATTGTGCAAGTTCTCCCACTTAAAAAAAAAGAGGGGCCTGTAATTGTCATCATAGGTATACCTCAACTATGAGAGACAAAATGTGGAAACAAATCCAGACAATCACATTGTCTGTCTGATTTTTTTGAAAGAATTTATTTGCAAATTATGGTGGAAAATAAGTATTTGGTCACCTACAAACAAGCAGGATTCTGGCTCTCACAGACTTGTATCTTCTCCTTTTTAAGAGGCTCCTCTGTCCTCCACTCATTACCTGTATTAATGGCACCTGTTTGAACTTGTTATCAGTATAAAAGACACCTGTCCACAACCTCAGTCACATTCCAAACTCCACTATGGTGAAGACCAAAGAGCTGTCGAATGACACCAGAAACAAAATTGTAGACGTGCACCAGGCTGGGAAGACTGAATCTGCAATAGGCAAGCAGCTTGGTGTGAAGAAACCAACTGTGGGAGCAAAAATTAGAAAATGGAAGACATACAAGACCACTGATAATCTCCCTCGATCTGGGGCTCCACGCAAGATCTCACCCCGTGGGGTCAAAATGATCACAAGAACGGTGAGCAGAAATCCCAGAACCACACGGGGGGACATAGTGAATGACCTGCAGAGAGCTGGGACCAACATAACAAAGGCTACCATCAGTAACACACTACACCGCCAGGGACTCAGATCCTGCAATGCCAGACGTGTCCCCCTGCTTAAGCCAGTACATGTCCGGGCCCGTCTGAGGTTTGCTAGAGAGCATTTGGATGATCCAGAAGAGGATTGGGAGAATGTCATATGGTCAGATGAAACCAAAGTAGAACTGTTTGGTAGAAACACAACTCGTCATGTTTGGAGGAGAGAGAATGCTGAGTTGCAACCAAAGAACACAATACCTACTGTGAAGCATGGGGGTGGCAACATCATGCTTTGGGGCTGTTTCTCTGTAAAGGGAACAGGACGACTAATCCGTGTACATGAAAGAATGAATGGGGCCATGTATCGTGAGATTTTGAGTGCGAACCTCCTCCCATCAGCAAGGGCATTGAAGATGAAACGTGGCTGGGTCTTTCAGCATGACAATGATCCCAAACACACCGGCCGGGCAAAGGAGTGGCTTCGTAAGAAGCATTTCAAGGTCCTGGAGTGACCTAGCCAGTCTCCAGATCTCAACCCCATAGAAAACCTTTGGAGGGAGTTGAAAGTCCGTGTTGCCCAGCTACAGCCCCAAAACATCACTGCTCTAGAGGAGATCTGCATGGAGGAATGGGCCAACATACCAGCAACAGTGTGTGACAACCTTGTGAAGACTTACAGAAAACGTTTGACATCTGTCATTGCCAACAAAGGATATATAACAAAGTATTGAGATGAACTTTTGATATTGACCAAATACTTACTAATTTTCCACCATAATTTGCAAATAAATTCTTTCAAAAATCAGACATTGTGATTGTCTGGATTTGTTTCCACATTTTGTCTCTCATAGTTGAGGTATACCTATGATGACAATTTACAGGCCTCTCATCTTTTTAAGTGGCTAAATACTTTTTTGCCCCACTGTATAATAACTTTTTTTCCAGCCAATGATGTTTTTGTTAGAGTTCTTTCACATGAGCGGACTCCACTTTGCTCTGCGGGGATCGATCCGCTGAGCAGGCGGATGACAGGTCCATCTTCGCTCGCTGTGCTGAGACGGACCTGTCAGAGCCCCGCTCTCCTTTATGGAGAGACTGGATGAAAACAGACCACCTGTTCGTTTTTCATCTGATCCCATTTGATCTGCCAGATGGATGGAAAATCGGGTTTCCATCCATCTGGATTTCATGGACAGGATCGAATCTGATAGCAGCGGGTGTCAGTGGACATGTCATCGCTGACATCCGCTGCTCCATAGGGCTGATTAGAGTGTCTGATCAGGTCCACCTGAAAAACTGACAGGTAGACCTGATCTAAAAGCCCGTGTGAAAGGGGCCTAAAAGTGATCCTAGTGGCTAAATAGCCTAGTCTAATAGACCTCAGATGTCTCAGTAAAGAGAACTTGTCACTGCCTATGCTATCAGAAGTGATGCTGTTCATTCCTTGTAATAGCAATAAAAGTGATTAAAAAAAAAAAAAAAATTGTTGTGGCACGCGATGAAATAGTTTGACATCCCTGATGTACTGGAATTAATCTGCCCTTAGCTCAGACACGAGAGTGACACGAGAGTGAGTTAAGCTCCTCAACCCAAATTAAAGGGGAAAAAAAACTGCTCATTAAGACTCCTGAAATGTGACATTTTGGCCAGGCCAGAAATCAGGAAGCAACTGAAGAAATGTTTTAAATAAAAATAAAACTAGTAAATATATAATATACCTCCCTATCTGTTTACCATAAGGATTGTTGATTGAGAGAGTGAAGTTCTGCATTGAGCCATTGTGGAGAAGTAAACATTGACTTTTTTCCTTTTGCTTGCATTACTCAAGAGCATTTCTGCAAACTTCAGTAGTACTGTCAGTTCAGATTCCTTGTCTGAAGGCTGATAAAATCACATGTAGAACTTTTCAAACACTAGTTGTTGTAAAAATAAAAATAAAAGCAGCCAGTTTTATTAGCATGTTCAAAACCCCCATGTCCTGCAAGCTTGAGTAGTGAGCAAACACAAATCAAAGTGGACATTCTTCCTAAGACTCCTACCAGGCCACAGTATATATCTTTTAGTTTGTGCATTTCTTTCTGTTTACCTGTACAGCTATTAGCCGTGGCTGTGTTCTTTTGAAGCGCTGAACCCAGGCTTTGATTTTTGGTATTTAGTTATATTCTTCTCCTTTTGGAAGCAGAAGGGCCTGGCTGTGTTACCTTCCAGTTTCCTGCCTGTACCCTGTGATCAGACACTCAAAGGGTCCTGCGGTGCAGTCACTTTTCACAGGGCCTTTGACAGGCAGTGAGGAGGTGATACAGGGCGGCCCCATTTTCTTGAATGTGACAGTAGGCATAATTCCTGCCAAAAAGTAAAGCATTGCAGCTACGGTGTGTAAACAACCCTGTCTGGCTGCCTTTGCAGCTTAAAAAAAGCACTATAGTGGCCTTCTGTCCAGCGCTGCAGTGTACTAAGCTTTCTGCTGGTCTCTGACCTCTCACGTTTACGTTACATTTTTCCCTTTTTAAAATGTTACTAAACCCACAACAGTAAAACCAGCCTGTATATGCAGTAAAGCATGCTTCTTGTTCTCGCTATGGAATCTAAGGGGTTAATCATCTGCATTGTGTAAAAAGGCTGTTTGAATCTGTCTTCTCTTAACCTCTCCTCCTTCCACTGTCCCCTGATAATTTCCTGATAACAGAGTCTGTGGAGTCAGGCTGCACATGCTCAGTTTGGTGTGTATTGCTCAAGGAGATTTGTTTTTGTTTTTCTTGAGAGAGTGCATGTGATCATCACAGGGCCAATCGGACCTGTCTAGACAGAGGGTCAGAAGTCTTGCAGTCTCATAGGACAGTCAGAAAACTCCTTCCTACAAGCTTTAACCAGTGCTTTGGCTGAACACTGATAGAAGTGACAAGACTGCTCTAACTGCTTACGAGAAAAGGTATTTTAGCAGTTTATATTTACTAAAATAATTGCATTTCCATGTTCTGCATACTGTGGGAGACCAGATATAGTAAATGCTGGGCCCTGGGTTTAGTAACACTTTTCAAGTGATTCTTTAACTAAAATAAAAAAAGGAAGTTTATAATTCTGGTACTGCACAGAGCGTCCCTGCAGCTTCTGTATTATTCTGCCCTGTGAGACCAGGAAGAGAGCGCAGCGCTGCTGCAGACAGGTACAG
The DNA here is from genome assembly GCF_042186555.1 of Aquarana catesbeiana. NCBI lineage: Eukaryota > Metazoa > Chordata > Amphibia > Anura > Ranidae > Aquarana > Aquarana catesbeiana. The sequence continues at coordinate 78,611,690 of NC_133336.1, forward strand.
GGCTGGATCGATAAGGAACTCCGGTATGTATCAGGCCCCATTCACACCTGAGCGATTTTTCAGCTTGTAAACTCTCTGCTCTGAAGCTCCAAAACGCCCAACAAGCAAAATTCTATTCATTTCAATAGCCCCTGCTCACATATGAGCTTTCTGTCACCTGAAGCAAAACGCCTAAAGCTCAAAAAAGTACATGAGCTACTTTTTGCCAGTTTACAAGCGTTTTTGGCCCCATAGACTTCAATAGAAACTCCTGATTTGAGCAGTATAACGCTCAAATAGCAGCTCTCCACCCCTAATTTCCTCTCCTCCCAGTGCTTTCTTTTGGCTAAACAAAAACGCCTGAAGCTGTAAAACGGTTGTAATACACTTCTAAAACACTTTAAAAACACTTTAAAAAAAGCTGCATAAAAGCTTAAATACGCCAGTAAATATGCTCAGATGTGAATGGAGCCTAAGGCTGGGTTCACAGTGCAGAACAGAGCAGCTCACAGCAGGGGTCCGGTGCGTCCCTGTTCACCGTTTTCAGGTCTGATTTCTGCCTGAATTTTTGGCTAAATATGGAACAGAAGACGGACAGGACTCCTGTGCAATTACCACCAGAGCCGCTCCAGAGATGTGTGATTCGGCTCCATAGAGAACCGGTCACAATTGCATATATATATATATATATATATATATATATATATATATATATATATATATATATATATATATATATATATATATATATATATATATATATATATATATATATATATTATTTATTTATTTTTTTTAAGACTCGTTCTTAGCCAAGTGCATCCTGCATTTTCAACTTCAAAATCTCCATTCGGTGCACGTCTAGTATTGCTAAAATTATAAAGAATAACATAAATGATTTTTTTTCTCCACCAATGTTTTAAGGCAGAATAAGAAAACAGGTGCAAAGATACAGTAAACAGCCGAAATTAAGGTATATTTATTGCATCAGAAATAAAAAAGTACACTATACTCTTGAACTACAACTATACAAACAATATTCCATTTACTGGGGATAAGGGTACTTTTAGCTCACCATACCTATACAGAGCAGTAGGTGAGCTGTGTCAGTGTTGGGTTTTTGGTGTGTGTGTGTGTGTGTGTGTGTGTGTGTGTGTGTGTGTGTTGTGTTTTTTTTTATTTTTATACATTTTACTTAATTCCCCTACAGACATTCAACCAAAGGGTGTGCAAAGTCTTATGAATTTGTTTTCTTTGCGAAGCAGTCACAATCTGAGTTAAAAAAAAGACTGTCCCCTGGCAGCATGCTGCAGAGAAAGGACATGTACTCCAACACGCCCCCTCCAGAGTTTTACAGAGAGCAAGAGATCTTTGCTGCAGCATGCTGGCAGGGGACAGTCCTTTCTACTCAGGCTGTGGCCACTTTCTAAACAAAACAAAGTGTAAGCATTTGCACACTTCTTTTAGGATGCACCTTGAACCTGTTTGGCTGATTTTAAATCCGAATGTTCAGGTTGGCTTTAAATCAAGAATAAAAATCTGTATTTCCTAAGTCCTTTCTGCCCAAGAACTCCTTCCCCTTTCTTGTAGCAATTTTTTTTGTGTACGCATTATGTGGAAGTTGGCAAGAATGGTGTTGGCTGCCTGGGATAATGTAATTGCAACACACATGCGTCATTAGCAGTCATCCAGCGGCTGAAGAGAGCAGACACGTAAAGCGAGGGAGATGTCAGCGGCAATAGTGTATGGAGGAGAGCAAACTAGGCGGTAACTTTACCATAATGTACAATTGATTGTGCTTGTACCTTTTTATGGCCACAGCTTCCACTTCCCAGCAACATTTGGTTCTGTTTTAAAGCTTGCATATTCCTAATTTTATGGGTGAGGTAACATTAAATATATACAGTGCATCCGGAAAGTATGCACATCGCTTCACCTTTTCCACTTTTTTATGTTACAGCCTTATTCCAAAATGGATTAAATGTATTCTTTTCCTCAAATTCTACAAACAATACCCCATAATGTCAACGTGAAAGAAGTTTGTTTGAAATCTTTTGTACATTTATTAAAAATAAAAAAACGAAAAAAAAATCACATGTACATTAGTATTCACAGCCTTTGCCATGACACTCAAAATTGAGCTCAGGTGCATCCTGTTTCCACTGATCATCCTTGAGATGTTTCTACCACTTAATTGGAGTCCACTTGTGGTAATTTTTGGGCATGACTTGGAAAGGCACACACCTGTCTATATAAGGTCCCACAGTTACCAGTGCATGTCAAAGCATAAACCAAGCTATAAAGTCAAAGGAATTGTCTGTAGACCTCTGAGACAGGATTGTATTGAGGCACAGATCTAGGGAAGGATACAAAAACATTTCTGCAGCATTGAAGGTCCCAGTGAGCACAGTGGCCTTCATCATCCGTAAATGGAAGAAGTTTGGAACCACCAGGACTCTTCCTAGAATGGGCTGCCCGGCCAAACCTAGTGATCAGGGGAGAAGGGCCTTAATCGGAGAGGTGACCAAGAAACACGATGGTCACTCTGACAGAGCTCCAGCGTTTCTCTGTGGAGAGAGGAGAACCCTCCACAAGAACAATCATTTCTGCAGCACTCCACCAATCAGGCCTGTATGGTAAAGTGGTCAGATGGAAGCCACTCCTCAGTAAAAGGCACATGACGGCCCACCTGGAGTTTTGCCAAAAGGCACCGGAAGGACAATAAATAATAATACATTTTATTTATAGTGCCCTTTTCATCAAAAGATCTCAAAGTGCTACAGGTTAAAAACAAAAAAGAGAATTGAGCAATTTATACAATGAAACAAACATCTAAAAGGGACAAAAGGCTTTGCTAAAAAGAAATGTCTTATGACCTTTTTTAAAACAGTCAGTAGACTGAGAAGCCCTCAAGGTGTCGGGTAGGGCATTCCACAGGCGCAGGGCAGCTGCACAAAAGGCCCTGTCTCCCATTGTCCTGAGTTTAGTTCTGGGTATATGAAGAAGGTTTGAGTGAATGGAGCGGAGGGGATGTGTTGTGGTTTGAGAAGTTCTTTGAGGTGGGGGGGGCATGTCCATAGATACACTGGTGTGTGAGGAGGGAAACCTTGTACTCAATCCTGGCGGAGACAGGACGCCAGTGGCGTGAGTGAAGAATGGGAGTAATGTGCTCATGTTTCCGCACGCTCATCAGGATCCTTGCTGCAGAGTTTTGGATGTACTGAAGCCTCTGCAGACTCTTTCTAGGAGTCCCAATGAGAAGTGCGTTACAATAGTCCAGTCTGGAGGAGACAAAAGCATGAACCAGCTTTTCGGCATCTGAGAGGGAGAGAATGGGATGGAGTTTAGAGATGTTACGAAGGTGGTAGAAAGAAGTCTTGCATAGGTGATTTATATGGGCTTCAAAAGTGAGTTGAGAGTCCATTTTTACACCAAGATTTGTGAATATTGATAAGAAAGGGATGTTAGAGCCAGAAAAGGTTATACTGGTTATGGATGATGATTTGGTCTGGTAAGGAGTGCCAATCAGGATGACTTTAGTTTTGGAACTGTTTTAGTTGAAGAAAGTTGTGCTCCATCAATACCTTTTTTATCTCCTCCAGACAGGTAGTGAGTGCTGATAGGGATGACTTTCGGACCATGAGAAACAAAATTCTCTGGCCTGATGAAACAAAGGTGGAACTCTTTTTGGCCTGAATGGGAAGTGTCATATCTGGAGGAAACCAGACACTGCTCATCACCTGGCCAATTCCAATACTACAGTGAAGCATGGTGGGGCAGCACCATGCTGTGGGGATGTGTCTCAGTTGCAGGAACTAGGAGACTAGTTTGATCGAGGGAAAGATGAATGCAGCAATGTACAGGGACATCCTTAATGAAAACCTGCTCCAGAGCGCTCTGGACCTCAGACTGGGGCGAAGGTTCATCTTCCAACAGGAAAATAACCCTAAGCACACAGCCAAGATAACAAAGGTGTGACTATGGGACAACTCTGTGAATGTCTTTGAGTGGCCCAGCCAGAGCACCTGATGGAGCTTGAGAGGTCCTGCAAAGAAGAATGGGAGAAACTGCCCAAAAATAGGTGTGCCAAGATTATAGCATCACACTTAAAAAGACTTGAGGCTGTAATTGGTGCCAAAGGTGCTTCAACAAAGTATTGAGCAACAGCTATGAATACTTATGTACATGTGATTTTATTTATTTATGTTTTTTAATTTGCAAAGATCTCAAGCGATCGTCTTTTCAGGTCGTCCTTATGAATGAATTGAATCCATTTTGGAATAAGGCTGTAACGTAACAATGTGCAAGGTGAAGCTCTGTGAATAATTTCCGAATGAACTGTAAACAGCATCCTAATATAAAGGGCTCGGTTTCTAGCATAATGAATGCGGTTATCAGATGTGTATGCAGGAGAGAATGTCTGTGTGTACTGAATAACAGAACCCACCAAGTCTATGAGAACTGAAGATTAGTCCTATTCCTAATGATTAACAGCAGCCTTGAATTGAGAATGTGTTGAGTTAAAATGTTACTAAAATCAAATTCCTATATTAAAGCGTTTGTTAACCCAAAAAAACAAATCCTGTTCCCTTAAAGCATGTTATACAGCACAGTGCTTGTCCTGTGTCATTTGGCCCTCTGTATCCCCTAAAAAACCTGGCTGATCCTGCCTGGCTATACCCTCTCTGCAGCTCTCTCATGTCTGTGTCTCCTCTGTCCTTCAACCCCCCCTCCCCCCACTCGTACCAGCATCCTCATATCTTCTAATAAATAGTCTAATCCCCTCTGTACCATTATAACATGTGTACCTGTGTAATGTAAAAAATCTGCCGATCTGTACCTGTATAAACACGGCTCCCGGAGGTCAGCTGATTGTCGGCGCTCTCTCTCCTCTCCACCCTCCTCCCCAGCTGACGTCAGTGGGTGGGCTCGGCTCCACCCACTGCAGCTGTGAGCCGAAGAGAGGAATCAGCTGAGTGCCCGGAGCGGAGCTTATATCGGTACAGATCAGCAGATTTTTTACATTGCACAGGGACACATGTTATAATGGTACAGAAGGGATAACACAATTTCTTAGAAGTGGGTTAACATCCACTTTAATAATTAACCACTTCAGCCCGGAAGGTTTTACCCCATTAATGTCCCACAAATAGAGCTTTCTTTTGATGGTATTTGATCACCTCTGGGATTACATTTTTTTTTTTTTTTTTTTTTTTTTTTTTTTCCCATATAAACTAAAAAAGACTGAAAATTTTGAAAAAAAAAAAGTGATATTTTCTACTTTGTTATACAAAAAAAAAAATCCAATAAACTCAATTTTAGTCATACATTTTGTCCAAAATGTATTCAGCCACATGTCTTGTGTATGTGGTAGCGACGGAAACAGTCACCAATGCAGAGACCAGGTTGGTCAGGAAAGGAGGGCCAATAATAGCATCCGCTACAGACACAACATCTTCTTTGGAGTGATTGTTTGGCAGGGATACCAGGGAGGACATCTGGAAAATGCCTCCCATGCAGCCGGCTCACTGCATTTGAATTGGGAAGTTGGGCCACAGCACCTTCTGGAAACAGGCTGTGACAAACTCTTCCTGGAATTTTAGGAAGGATCCAGTTCGTCCAGAAACTTTTTGTATAGCATATAAGCGTTGAATAGAGCCAATTGGAATAGGTATATAGACACTTTTTTTGTACCAGCGTCTGGCCTTGCGGGCAATTAAGTACGGTGCCATCATCTGGCCTTGAAGTTAACCCCTCCCATTTTAAGGTTGTATTCGTGGACACAGAGCGGGCTTCTTAACACCAGTCGCTGTAGGAATTTGGACTGCCGTGTCTGCGTGAATAGAAGACAGAACGAAAATGTTTTGTTTGTCCTTCCATCTCACAGCAAGCAATTCGTTGGACCTCAAGCAGGCTCTCTCCCCCAGACTAAGTCGGGCATCTACAAGCTGTTGGGGGGGAGCCCCAGGGATTAGATCGCACGGTGCCACATGTGCCGATTCCTAAATGAAAGAGGTGCCTAAAAAGTGGCATGCTTTTTTAAATGGTACCCCTTTTGGAAGAAGGGTCAAGCAATGCTGTACACAAATTAAATTTCCTCCCTATGTAGTCTGGACAGTCACGGGGCTCCACACTTCTATCTTTTTCCCTTGTAAACCAGAAAACTATATGTATAGCCTGTTTCCCTGTCACAGAGCTTATACATCATGACCCCATATCTGGCACGCTTGCTGGGGAGAAACTGTTTGAACACATGGCAGTCAGAAAACATAATCGTGGTCTCGTCAATGCAGACATCTTGATCGGGGATAAACAAGGCTGCAAATTGTTGGTTGAAGGGGTTTATTGAGAGGTGGAATTTTGTGGAGCCAATCGTATTCAGGGTCACCCCGAGGACGACAGAGTTCGTTGTCTTTTTTTAAGTGCATGAACCGCAAGGTTTGCTCGTATCGAGTCCTTGGCAGCCCTTCCAACTTCCACAAAATGCGTACAAAAAAAAATTGCTACAAGAAAGGAGAAGGAGTTCTTGAGCAGAAAGTACTTAAGAAATACAGATTTTTATTCTTGATTTAAAGCCAGCCTGAACATTCGGTTTTAAATCAGCCAAACCGGTTCAAGGTGCATCCTAAAAGAAGTGTGCAACTTCTTACACTTTGTTTTGTTTAGAAAGTGGCCACAGCCTGAGTAGAAAGGACTGTCCCCTGCCAGCATGCTGCAGCAAAGATCTCTTGCTCTCTGTATCTCTGGAGGGAGCGTGTTGGAGTACATGTCCTTCTCTGCAGCATGCTGGCAGGGGACAGTTTAACTCAGATTGTGACTGCTTCGCAAAGAAAACAAAATCATAAGACTTTGCACACCCTTTTGTTGAATGTATTTAGGGGATTTAAGTAAAATGTTTAAAAAAAAAAAAAAAAAAAAAACAGACACAACTCACCTACCGCTCTGTTTAGGTATGGTGATCTAAAAGTACCCTTATCCCCAGTAAATGGAATATTGTTTGTATAGTTGTAGTTCAAGAGTATAGTGTACTTTTTTATTTCTGATGCAATAAATATACCTCTATTTCAGCTGTTTACTGTATCTTTGCACCTGTTTTCTTGTTCTGCCTTAAAACATTGGTGGAAAAAAAATAATGTTATTCTTTATAATTTTAGCAATATTAGACGTGCACCGAATGGAGATTTTCAAGCCGACTTTTTAAATTTAATATCATACGTTTATATAAATTTATGGTCGCACATTATTGGTACCTTTTTTAGCCCCAGAGCTCAAGTCAAATGTAAGGCTGAGGGTCCATACCTTTTTGGTGAGTAGGGTCACGAGGGGAGCGTGGCACATTGACACTTTATATCTTTTGAAGCACTGATGCACTTTCTTTTTTGAGCACCCAGCACTTCAATATAGACTGCAATTTATCTTCTATGAATGTTTTTTGATTCATTGTCGCTGTTAATGTTTTTGGGCACGTTTTATATTATTGTGATTTATTCATATCCTGCAAGCGCTGTCAATCTATTCTATACACAGGCGATTGTGACCAGTTCTCTATGGAGCCGAATCGCCCATCTCTGGAGCGGCTCCGGTGCAAATTGTACAGGAGTCCTAGGCGTCTTCTGGTCCGTATTCAGGCAGAAATCAGAACTGAAAACGGTGAACAGGGACGCACCGGACCCCTGCTGTGAGCTGATCTGTGCTGCACTGTGAACCCAGCCTTAGGCTCCATTCACAAAATTACCTGTTAGCGTTAGCAGGGATCAGGCCTGACTCTGCTAACGCTGCAGTTTTGTATGCTATGTTTTGTAAACTGGCAGTGATCATCTGATAACTGCACTTTGGGTGGGCGGGGGGGCTAAACGCTAAAGGTGTTGGCAGGTGTCTGGGCTGATCCTGCTAACGCTGCTTTTTTGGGAGCACTATACTACTGGGGACGCTAGTATAGATCTGATCAGATCAAAGATATTGATCCATTCAAACACTATTCTAGTAATCGAGGTGTGTGTGTGCTACTGGCAATCAAAAGTTTAAAATCTGACACCTATACTAGTGACAGGGAGTGAAAGGGTTAACTGGGAGGCGATCAAGGGGTTAAGCCTTTATTGGGAAATGTATTGGGGATTCCCTAAACCAGTGATGGCGAACCTTGGCACCCCAGATGTTTTGGAACTACATTTCCCATGATGCTCAACTACACTGCAGAGTGCATGAGCATCATGGGAAATGTAGTTCCAAAACATCTGGGGTGCAAAGGTTCGCCATCACTGCCCTAAACCTACCTGGGCCTATGACTAACTGCCCCTAATGCTGTTTAGTGTCACAAGTGACACCAGTACAGTGATCAGTGAAAAATCTGAAAACTGAACTTGGTGACACTATGACCGGGAGTGAAAATGTTAACTGGGGGGTTGATCAGGGGGTAAAAAATGTGTTCTGGTGTTAGTGTAGTGTTTGGTGTACTCACTATGGATGTCTTCTTTTTGCTCGCTGGGACCGAAAAGGACTCCATGAGGGGAGATGACATAATTTCCTCTGCCTGTGTTTTACATTACACATGAAGAGGAGGCTATTCATTCTCCAGAACCGATGAGCAAGTTTAGGCCAGAAATCATTGTCCTTGACCTGTAGACTGATCGGTTCTGAAACTAATCTGCCATAGGCACGAGCGCCGTACCAGTACGGCGATTTGTGCAGGAAAGCCACCTTGTCGCAGTGTATCTGCGGCGGCTGGTCTGGAAGTGAGTAAGTGTATGTCCAACCAAATCAGTTTTTGATATAGTAAGGAAGAATTAGAACTCTGGGGTTTTTTATGCTATTCAGGTGCCCATTGCTGAGATTTCCCCTCACTTCCTGTTCTTGCATAGTTGGTGAAGGTTGAAAAAAGACATCAGTCCATCCAGTTCAATCTATGATGTGTGCGTGTGTGTGTTTATGTCAATAATACATTGTATACCCCTGTATGCTGTGGTCTTTGAGGTGCCCATCTAATGTGGGTTTTTTTTTTTTTTTTTTTTTTTTTTTTTTTTTATAAACCATCAATGCTCCCTGCTGATACCACTGCTCGTGGAAGAGAATTTCACATCCTTACCGCTCTGACAGTAGAGAACCCTCTATGCAGTTTATGGTTAAACCGCTTCTCTTCCAACTTTAGTGAATGGCCGCGTGTCCTTTTTAAATTCCTTTCCATTAAATATTTTTTTCCCTATGCTAGGGTCGCCAGTACGGTATTTGCACATTGATATTATTTCCCCTCTCAAGCATCTCCTCTCCAGAGAGAAGTTCAATGCTTGTAGTCTTTCCCCATAGCTGAGGTCCTCTATTCCCTTAATTATTCTTGTCGCCCTTCTCTGGATGCTCTCCATTTTCAGCACATCCTTCCTGAGGACTGGTGCCCAGAACTGGACGGCGTATTGAAGATGCGGCTGGACCAGAGACTTGTAGAGCTGGAGAATTATCATTTTATCTCTGGAGTTGATCCCCTTTTTAATGCATGCCAATATTCTGTTGGCTTTGCTTGCAGCAGCCTGGCATTGCATGCCATTGCTGAGCCTGTCATCTACTAGGGCCCCCAGGCCAGTAACCTCCATTCATATTTTTGGGACCCAAATGCATTACCTTACATTTTTCAACATTAAACCTCATTTGCCATGTAGTTGTCCACTCCATTATTTTGCTTAGGTCTTCTTGCAAAGTTGAAGTTATTGCCCTGCTTAACTTGGCATCATCAGCAAATACTGAGATTGAGCTGTTAATTCCATCCTCCTAGATCTTTTATGAATAAATTAAACAGGATTGGTCCCAGGACAGATCCCTGGGGGACCCCACTTTCCACACCAGAACATTCCCGAGTACTCTCCATTTATCACCACCCTTTGGACTTTGGAGTTTTTATTCCAGGTACTCACCCTGTGGTCCATGCCGACAGACCTCAGTTTGTACAGTAATCGCTTGTGGGGAACTGTATCAAATACCTTTGCAAAATCCAGATACACCACATTCACATGCCTTCCTCTATCTAGAGATGGCAGCTCACTTCATAGAAGGTTTAGGCCTCATGCACAAGAGACGCCGGTGCATACTTTGCTGAACACATGTTTTTAAAAGCTGAAACCAGCGTTTAGAAACGCCCTTTTTGCCGTGTTTAGCTGCGTTTTACGTTTGCGTCTAGAAGCGTCTGCAGAGCAGAGAATGACATTTTGCGAGATACGGGGCCCCAAAGTCGGGTCGCAAAATGTCAAGCACTTTTCTGCAGCAGAGAATGACATTTTGTGACCCGACTTTCGTTTGGGGCCCCAAAGTCGGGTCGTAAAATGTTCCTTTTAAAAACACTTATAAACGCAAACGCGGCTAAACGTGGTACCGGCGTTAAGCCGCGTTTGGCGTCTGAAACGTGGAAAACTTTTGCGTCTGAACCCATTTTTTTGCTTCTGGAAAAACGAGGTTAAACGTAACTGCCTAAAAACGCCAAAAAAGAGACTGTGTACATGGACACATAGGATAATATTGAATGGGTTCAGGGGCAGTCGAAAAAAGTGTCTAACTGCCTCTGAACGCGCGTTTAACAGCGTCTCGTGTGCATGAGGCCTAATAGATTGGTCTGGCAAGAACGATTCTTCATGAATCCATGCTGATTACTGCTAATGATACTGTTTTCAATACTTTATCCTCCCCTCCAATAACTTGCACTCTATTGATGTTAGACTAACTGGCCTGTAGTTCCCAGGGATATGTCTCGGCCCTTTTTTAAATATTGGTGCCACATTGGCTTTTCTCCATTCGGCTGATACCATTGCAGTCAGTAAACTGTCCTTAAAAATTAAGAACAATAGTCTGGCTATCACCTGGCTGAGCTCCTTAAGGACCCTCGGGTGCAAGCCATCTGGTCCCGGTGACTTATTTATGTTAAGTTTTTTTTTTTCAAGTCGATTTTCTGATTTCTGTTCTGATGATGGTGATTTCACCAGGAAGTGATGGTGACTCTCAAACAACACAGACAAAATAAGATGCTTTTATGGGGGGGGGGTTTGAACCTTGTAAATATTATCATGTGATCGCAGTGGTTGGTAGGTGAGATGGAAATTTTTCTTTGTTTTTTGACATCTGTCAACCTTCCATGTGCTCCTTGCTGCAGAAACCAGTTATAGGTTTGGGGTGGTTGCCATTTGTTTGTACATGTGATTACTCCCTCACAACGACCATAAGGTACTGAGCCTCCTGGATCATAGTTGGTGAGGTTGAAAATACACAAATCCAAGTCCAACCTGTGTGTGTGTGTGTGTGCACTTTTATGTCAGTATTACATTGTATATCCCTATATGTTAAGGTCATTTAGGTGCCTATCTAATAGTTCTTTGAAATGATCTATGCTCCCTGCTGAAACCACTGCTTGTGGAAGAGAATTCCACATTCTTACCGCTCTTACAGTAAAGAACCCTCTACGCAGTTTAAGGTTTAACCGCTTCTCTTCTAATTTTAGTGAATGGCCGTGTGTCTTTTTTCATTTCCCTTTCGCAGAAAAGTTTTATTCCTATTGTGGGGTCACCTGTATGGTATTTGTACATTTGAAATCATATTCCCTCTCAAGCATCTCATCTGCAGAGAGAATAAGTTCAATGCTCGTAATCTTTATTCATAACTAAGGTCCTCCAGTCCCTTTTTTATTAGCTTTGTTGCCCTTCTCTGGACTCTCTCCGGTTCCAGCAAATCCCTCCTGAGGACTGGTGCCCAGAACTGGATGGCGTACTCCAGGTGTGGCCGGACCAGAGTCTTGTAGAGTGGGAGAATTATCTTTTTATCTCTGGAGTTAATCCCCTTTCTAATGCATGCCAATATTCTGTTGGCTTTGCTTGCAGCAGGTTGCATGCCATTGCTGAGCCCGCATCTACTAGGACCCCCAGATCCTTTTGCATCCTAGATTCCCCTCAGAGGTTCTCCCCCCTACCGAGTAGTTTGGATTCATAGTTTTGCCACCCATATGCATTATTTTACATTTTTCTACATTAAACCTTATTTGCCATGTAGTTACCCACCCCATTAATTTGTTCAGATCTTCTTGCAAGGTTTCCACATCCTGCGGATAAATTTATTTCCCTGCTTAGCTTGGTATCGTCCACAAATATAGATTGAGCTTTTTATCCCATCCTCCAGGTCATTTATGAATGAATTTTAAATAGGATTTGTCCCAGGACAGAACCCTGGGGGACCCCACTTTCCACCCCGGACCATTCCAAGTACTCCCCATTTATCACTACCCTCTGAACTCGGCCCTGTAGCCAGTTTCCAATCCATGTACTCACCCTTTGGTCCATGCTGACAGACCTTAGTTCGTACAGTAAACTTTTATGGGGGACTGTATCAAATGCCTTTGCAAAATCGAGATACACCACGTCTACGGGCCTTCCTTTATCTAGATGGCTGCTCCCCTCCCCCATAGAAGGTTAATAGATTGGTTTGGCAAGAACAATTCATCCTAAATCCAAGCTGATTACTGCTAATGATACCATTTTTTAATTACTAAAATCTTGTATATAGTCCCTTTATCATACCCTCCAAGAGCTTGCAAACTATTTACGTTGGGCTAACTGGACTGTAGTTCCCAGGGATATATCTTGGTCTTTTTTTAAATATTGCTGCTACATTGGCTTTTCTCCAATCAGCTGATACCATTGCAGTCAGTAGACTGTCCATAAAAATTAAGAACAATGGTCTGGCTATCACCTGGCCGAGTTCTTTAAGGACCCTTGGGTGCAAGCCATCTGGTCCTGGTGACTTATTAATGTTAAGTTTTTCAAGTCTATTCCTAATTCTATCCTCTGTTAGCCATGAGGGTGCTTCCTGTGACGTGTCATGAGAATAAACATTGCAGTCTTGGTTACTGAACCCCCCCCCGGTTTCCCTCATGAAGACTGAGGAGAATAATACATTCAAAACCTTCGCCATTTACTCTCCTCCATGTGCCTTTTGTGTTCTATCTTAGCTGCCCTGATTGCACCCTTACATTTCTTATTGCATACTTTGTAAAGTTGGAATGGGATGATGATGACCCCTCAGCCTTGTATTTTTTGAAGGACTTCTCCTTTGCTTTTATATGCATTATTATGTTTGAGTTAAGCCACCCAGGACTTTTATTAGCTCTTTTAAATTTATTTCCCATTGGGATGCACTAGCTAATACCTTTTTAATATGCTCTTAAAACACACGCCCATTTTTTCTTCCGTGTTTATTGTTCCTAAGATTTTATCCCATTTAATATCTTCTAGCAAGGAGAGTTGGCTCTTTTGTAATTTAGTGTCTTTGTATTCACCTTATGTTTCATACTAGTGTTATTTATAATGAAACCAATTGACCTGTGATCGCTGTTTCCTAAATTGCCCCATATTTACACATCTGTGATCAGGTCTGTATTGTTAGTAATCAGTGCGTCTAGTAACTCTTTGTTTCTTGTTGGTGCATTTACCACCTGACCCATGAAATTGTCCTGCAAGACATTTAGGAAATGGCGAGCTTTAGACAAATGCGTGGTTCCTTCCGCCCATTCTATGTCTGGATAATTAAATTCCCCCATTATAATGATACTTCCCATCCTTGCCGCAATTCCAAACTGTGATAGGAGGTCTGTCTCCCCCCTCCTTCCTCTGGTTAGGGGGCCTATAGCACACTACCAATATATATATATATTTTTTTTTCCCCTTGGTTTCCTCCCTTTGTATCTCTACCCATTCACCTCCTCCCTTGCTCTATTAGTGATGTTGTCCCTCACATTCACTTGTACATCATTTTTGTTATACAGGCATACCCCTCCCCCTTTTTTACCCTCCCTATCTCTGCGATATAGGGAATACCCTTCAATGGTTGCCAGCCAATCATGAGAGCTGTTGAACCAAGTCTCTGAAATTCCCTCAAAATCTAAATCCTTCTTGTACAATAGCAGCTCTAGTTCTCCCATCTTGTTCACCAGACTTCTGGCATTTGTGAACAAGCCACGTAGTTTAGTCCAGACGCATACTATTTCCTTATTGAGTGTTCTGAGGTTGCAAATAGGACTTGTTACTGTACTTACCTCGGGTTTAGGTGCTTTAGTCAGCCTACCACTAATGCCGCCAATACTACCCTACTGGAATTTGTTCCACGCTGGCTATCTCTATCTCTGGACCCCCCCTGTCGTCTAGTTTAAAAGCCCCTCTAACTTTTTGGCCATCTTCTCTCCCAGACGAGCTACACCCTCCCCATTTAGGTGCAGTGCATCCCTGCTAAAGTGCCGGTAACTGACTGTGAAGTCAGCTCTGTTCTCCAGGAACCCGAACTCCTCCTTTCTTCCACCAGCTCCTCAGCCACTTGTTTACTTCCCTAATCTCCCGCTGCCTTTCTGGTGTGGCTGGAGGTTACCGATAGTATTTCTGTGAGTACTACCTTGGAGGTCCTATTTCTCAATTTTAGGACACTCGATCTTCCTCTGACTTTGTCATTGGTGCCAACGTGCATCATGACATCTGGGTCTTCCCCAGCCCCTCCCAGTAATCTGTCCACCAGATCTGATGTGCCGAACCCGAGTGCCCGGTAGACAACTTACAGTTCGGCCCTTCAGGTCTTTGTGACAGATTGTCCTCTCTGTTCTTCTGATAGTTGATTCGCCCTACCACCAGAATCTTTCCTTTCCCTTGGTTTTACTCCCACCCTCACTGGAGGAGTTATTCCCCTGGCAGCTAGGGGCGTATCTCTGCTCCAGCAATGCTGGTCCCTGACTGGTTTCACCAATGTCACACAATGGGGAATACTTATTGGGATGTTCCAGCCCAGGATCGGCCTCCCTGAAACTCTTTCTCCTCTACCCTTCCTGACTGTCACCCATCTTCTCTGCTCTGGTTCCTGCACCTCTTCGTCTCCACCCGCCTCTGTGCTGGCACCTGCCAGGTACGATCCCAACTCTCCTTTTTAGTATGGAGTCTCTTGTCAGTGGCTTCCCTAGATTCAAAACCTGGGCTTCCAGGGAAACAACGTGCTTACATTTTGCACAGCAGTATTTGCCCTCGATCAGATGATCAAGGAATGCATACATGCCGCAAGATGTACACTGGCGTACCAGTGTTAATTTTGGCAGCAAATTTCGATTTGGTTTTAATCTTAGTCTTAAACTAAAATGCCATTTTAGTCTTTTAGTCTTCTGCAATTGTTTTAGTCGACCAAAATGTCCTCCGTTTTTAGTCGACGAAACTAACACTGCTTGGTACACTGTCTCTGTGGAGATTAGCAGGCGCAATGGCCACCTGACAGCTATTTATGGATATTTAATGGTAATTTGTCATTTCCGGACCACCTCATGCCGATTATATGTCGGCACTTTAACCGCTTCAGCCCCAGAAGATTTTACCCCCTTCCTGACCAGAGCACTTTTTTTGCAATTCGGCACTGCGTCGCTTTAACTGACAATTGCGTGGCCGTGGCTCTCAAACAAAATTGACGTCTTTTTTTCCCACAAATAGAGCTTTCTTTTGGTGGTATTTGATCGTCTCTGCGATTTTTTTTTTTTTTTTTTTTGCGCTATAAACAAAATACGAGCGACAATTTTGGAAAAAACGCATTATTTTTTACATTTTGCTATAATATCCCCCAAAAATATATAAAAAAAACATTTTTTTTCCCTCAGTTTAGGCCGATTGTATTCTTCTACATATTTTTGGTAAAAAAAATCGCAATAAGCGTTTGGCGATCAGCGTTTTTTTTTTTTTTTTTTTGTGATTGCGACGTTATGGCGGACATGTCGGACTTTTTGACACATTTTTGGGACCATTGTCATTTATACAGCGATCAGTGCGATTAAAAATGCACGGATTACTGTGTAAATGACACTGGCAGTGAAGGGGTTAACCACTAGGGGGAGAGGTTAAGTCAGTACTAGGGGAGTGATTCTAACTGTAGGGGGGATGGGCTGTGTGTGTCACTACGCTGATTACTGCTCCCGATGACAGGGAGCTGTGATCAGTGACACTTGTCACTAGGCAGAACGGGGAGATGCTTTTTACATCAGCATCTCCCCGTTCGCCCTCTCCGTGAGGCGATCGCGGGTATCCCCGCGGCGATCGAGTCTGCGGGACCTGCGACCTGACTCACGGAGCTCCCGGCCGGCACACGTGCCGGCGGAGGCGCGCACGCAATGGCATGGCGGGGAATTCAAATGGACGTACCTGTAAGTCCATTTGCCCAGCCGTGGCATTCTGCCGACGTACATCGGCGTGCGCCGGTCAGGAAGGGGTTAAAGGGGGATATCGTTGTAATGGCAGCAGCTAGCTACCATAACCCTGGTATCCTCTTCTGTGAGTGGTCCGGTTCCATAAAAGTGGCCTCTGCGGTCAAAAACATCAAAACGTCACTTCTACCCATAGCACTTAAAGCAACATATTATTATTTTTTTTTTTTTTATTGCATCTTTAGAGTAAATATGAGATCTGAGGTCTTTTTGACACCAGATCTCATATTTAAAAGGTCCTGTCATGCTTTTTTTCTATTACAAGGGGTGTTTACATTCCTTATAATAGGAATAAAAGTGACCCAATTTATTATAAATTTTTTTGAAGAACAGTGTTAAAATAAATAAAAGGTAATATAAGAAAATTTTTTTTTTTTTTTTTTTTTTAAACGCCCCCTGTCCCACCGACCTCGCGTGTAGAAGCGACCGCATATGTAAAAAGGGCCCACACAGGAAAACAGTGTTCAAACCACACATGTGAGGTATCGCCACGACCGGTAGAGCAATAACTCTAGCCCTAGAACTCCTCTAACTCAAAACATGCAACCTGTAGAATTTTTTTTTTTTTTTAACGTCGCCTTTTTAAGGGTAAAAATTTGTCGCCATTCCACGTGCGTGCGCAATTTTGAAGCGTGACATGTTGGGTATCAATTTACTTGGCATAACATTTATCTTTTCACAATATAAAAAACAAATTGGGCTAACTTTACTGTTGTCTTATTTTTGTAATTAAAAAAAGTGTATTTTTTCCAAAAAAGTGCATTTTAAGACTGCTGCGCAAATATGGTGTGACAGAAGGTATTGCAAGAACCGCCATTTTATTCTCCAGGGTGTTAGAAAAAAATATATGTTTGGGGGTTCTAATTAATTTTCTTAGCAAAAAAAACCTGCTTTTAATTTGTAAACACCAAATCTCAGAGGCTTGGTCCTTAAGTGGTTACTTTGTACATAACCGTCCACAACCTGCCATCTAAAGCCCTATTATAGTAGAAAAGCAGAGGGCCAGTCTACCAACAACTGGTATTTTCAGTGTTTGGTAGTTGCTGGAAAGTTAAACTGTCAGGTTCTGACATCTCTCAGTGATGTTACAGGTGAGATCTCTGCGATTTGTGCTCATAGGTATGAACACCTGCTCAAGCCATTATGTTCCCGCTCACCTTACTGTATTGTTTATTTTATATTATGTTATATGAAACCGGGCAGGTATACCCAATACTTCCAGGTGGACAGGAACAGGTTTGTGAATTATTGTAGAACTCGCTGTTGGGGATATCCTAGCTGTCTAAGGCTGGTGGGCTTAGTCCACCAGTTACCATCTATAAGTAAAATATCAATTTTGGGTGGACTGGCCCTTTTAATGGTGAGAAATTTTATTTATTTTTTGCTTTTTAATTGGAGAACTGGGACCTGTGTGTGACTCATACTTATCTGCCAAAGAACCTCTAATGACGTACCAGGAGTGCTAGTCAACTGTGACAACGCTATGAATAAACTTGAGCTAGCGGTAAAGGCTTGTATGTGACATTGATGTAGATGCAAGCGACCTTGGAAGGATGCTCTTTCTGTATGTAAGCAGTGTGGATGTCTCTGCAGCTTTGCTGATCTCAACCAGAGAAACTTCAGTCTTTGCCATTTGTAAATCATATCAGATGGAAAGTAATATGATCTTACTGCAAAGACTGGACATTTCACTAATGTACCATTTGGCTTGAGCTGGAAAATGTGCACTCAATTGCTTTTTATAATTAGTCTGCCTACCTATTCCCTTGCAGCCTGGCACTGTCCATTTTTCTTCCAAAACAAGAGCCGACAGATGTGATGGGTTCCTTTACGGGCATAGTTATCTTATGCTCAATACATATAGATAGCTAGCTAGCTAGACTAGAATTTGTATATTTTTAGATACCAGTACATTGATTATAATAACTGCAAAACATTGCAGTGTGTGTGTGTGTAATATATTACATACATACAGTGGGGACGGAAAGTATTCAGACCCCCTTAAATGTTTCACTCTTTGTTATATTGCAGCCATTTGCTAAAATCATTTAAGTTCATTTTTTTTTTTCCTCATTAATGTACACACAGCACCCCATATTGACAGAAAAACACAGAATTGTTGACATTTTTGCAGATTTATTAAAAAAGAAAAACTGAAATATCACATGGCCCTAAGTGTTCAGACCCTTTGCTGTGACAATCATATATTTAACTCAGGCGCTGTCCATTTCGTCTGATCATCCTTGAGATGGTTCTACACCTTCACTTGAGTCCAGCTGTGTTTAATTATACTGATTGGACTTGATTAGGAAAGCCACACACCTGTCTATATAAGACCTTACAGCTCACAGTGCATGTCAGAGCAAATGAGAATCATGAGGTCAAAGGAACTGCCTGAAGAGCTCAGACACAGAATTGTGGCAAGGCACAGATCTGGCCAAGGTTACAAAAAAAATTCTGCTGCACTTAAGGTACCTAAGAGCACAGTGGCCTCCATAATCCTTAAATGGAAGATGTTTGGGATGACCAAAACCCTTCCTAGAGTTGGCTGTTTGGCCAAACTGAGCTATCGGGGGAGAAGAGCCTTGGTGAGAGAGGT